>NC_074685.1:23260627-23300769 GCF_029448725.1 Salvelinus fontinalis | reverse complement strand
AGAGAGAGAGAGAGAGAGAGAGAGAGAGACTGTTACTGGGAGAACACTCACATGCAAGCACGCAGACATGCATACACACACACACATTACCTCTGGATGCGTCCGTCTCCGCAGTATGCTGCCCCAAGCTGGTGGGTGAGGGGTGGGGAGGGTTCACTCTCACTGCGGGCTGAGATGGTTTGGACCTGGTAGGTGTACACACTGCTTGGTACCACGTCCCTAAAGACACACACAGATGAAAACTTTAGCTGTCCTGCCCCAGATAAAATGGAAACACACGCACATACAGGGGAGCAACCTTTAGCTGGCACCACATCTCTTCAAAAGAAACACAGAGAATAAGCCTTTAGCTGGCACCACAACTCTTTAAACATACACAGAGAATAAGCATTTAGCTGGCACCACATCTCTTCAAAAGAAACACAGAGAATAAGCATTTAGCTGGCACAACAACTCTTTAAACATACACAGAGAATAAGCATTTAGCTGGCACCACATCTCTTCAAAAGAAACACAGAGAATAAGCATTTAGCTGGCACCACAACTCTTCAAAAGAAACACAGAGAATAAGCATTTAGCTGGCACCACATCTCTTCAAAAGAAACACAGAGAATAAGCATTTAGCTGGCACCACAACTCTTTAAACATACACAGAGAATAAGCATTTAGCTGGCACCACATCTCTTCAAAAGAAACACAGAGAATAAGCCTTTAGCTGGCACCACAACTCTTCAAACACACAGAGAGAATGAGCCTTTAGCTGGCACCACAACTCTACAAACACACACAGAGAATAAGCCTTTAGCTGGCACCACAACTCTTCAAAAGAAACACAGAGAATAAGCCTTTAGCTGGCACCACATCTCTACAAACACACACAGAGAATAAGCCTTTAGCTGGCACCACAACTCTTCAAACACACAGAGAATAAGCCTTTAGCTGGCACCACAACTCTTCAAACACACAGAGAGAATGAGCCTTTAGCTGGCACCACAACTCTACAAACACACACAGAGAATGAGCCTTTAGCTGGCACCACAACTCTACAAACACACACAGAGAATAAGCCTTTAGCTGGCACCACAACTCTTCAAACACACACAGAGAATAAGCCTTTAGCTGGCACCACATCTCTTCAAACACACACAGAGAACAAGCCTTTAGCTGGCACCACAACTCTTCAAACACACACAGAGAATAAGCCTTTAGCTGGCACCACATCTCTACAAACACACACAGAGAATAAGCCTTTAGCTGGCACCACATCTCTACAAACACACACAGAGAATAAGCCTTTAGCTGGCACCACAACTCTTCAAACACACACAGAGAATAAGCCTTTAGCTGGCACCACAACTCTTCAAAAGAAACACAGAGAATAAGCCTTTAGCTGGCACCACAACTCTTCAAAAGAAACACAGAGAATAAGCTTTAAGCTGACACCACATCTCTACAAACACACACAGAGAATAAGCCTTAAGCTGACACCACATCTCTACAAACACACACAGAGAATAAGCCTTAAGCTGACACCACATCTCTACAAACACACACAGAGAATAAGCATTTAGCTGGCACCACATCTCTACAAACATACACAGAGAATAAGCCTTTAGCTGGCACCACATCTTTACAAACACACACAAAGAATAAGCATTTAGCTGGCACCACATCTCTACAAACACACACAGAGAATAAGCCTTTAGCTGGCACCACATCTCTACAAACACACACAGAGAATAAGCCTTTATCTGGCACCACAACTCTTCAAACACACAGAGAATAAGCATTTAGCTGGCACCACATCTCTACAAACATACACAGAGAATAAGCATTTAGCTGGCACCACATCTCTACAAACACACACAGAGAATAAGCCTTTAGCTGGCACCACAACTCTTCAAACACACACAGAGAATAAGCCTTTAGCTGGCACCACATCTCTACAAACATACACAGAGAATAAGCATTTAGCTGGCACCACAACTCTTCAAACACACAGAGAATAAGCATTTAGCTGGCACCACATCTCTACAAACATACACAGAGAATAAGCCTTTAGCTGGCACCACAACTCTACAAACACACACACAGAGAATAAGCCTTTAGCTGGCACCATATCTCTACAAACATACACAGAGAATAAGCCTTTAGCTGGCTCCACATCTCTACAAACACACACAGATAATAGATCTTCAGCCCACTGACCTAGAGTAGCGATAGAGTGGCCAAGACTATTGGCCCTAGAAAAACCAAGAGCATTTAAGGACGAATCCCAACTTAAGATCTGTGTGTGGAACTTGATTTTCCACACACATGTCCTATTGACAAAATTTGTGTTTTACGCATCAGTTTGAGTTCAGTCCTATACGAACAAATTCCAGTAACCTACAAAGAGAGGTCCATAAAGGCTCTGTATGATCAAGGCTCAGATCAATGCACTGAGACTGCACTCGTGAAGGTGGTAAATTACATTTTAATGGCATCAGACCAAGGCTCTGCATCTGTCCTCGTGCTCCTAGACCTTAGTGCTGCTTTTGATACCATCGATCACAACATTGTTTGGGAGAGATTGGAAACCCAAATTGGTCTACACGGACAAGTTCTGGCCTGGTTTAGATCTTATCTGTCGGAAAGATATCAGTTTGTCTCTGTGGATGGTTTGTCTTCTGACAAATCAACTGTAAATTCCGGTGTTCCTCAAGGTTCCGTTTTAGGTCCACTATTGTTTTCACTATATATTTTATCTCTTGGTGATGTCCTTCGGAAACATCATGTTAACTTTTACTGCTATGCTGACAATACACAGCTGTACATTTCGATGAAACATGGTGAAGCCCCAAAATTGCCCTCCGTGGAAGCCTGTGTTTCAGACATAAGGAAGTGGATGGCAGCAAGTGGATGGCGGCAAACAGAGATGCTAGTTTTAGGTCCCAAGAAACAAAGAGATCTTCTGTTGGATCTGACAATTAATCTTGATGGTTCTACAGTCATCTCAAACAAAACTGTGAAGGACCTCGGCGTTACTCTGGACCTTGATCTCTCTTTTGACAAACATATCAAGAATATTTCAAGGACAGCTTTTTTCCATCTTCGTAACATTGCAAAAATCAGAAACGTGTAGATAAATTCATCCATGCTTTTGTCACTTCTAGATTAGACTACTGCAATGCTCTACTTTCTGGCTACACGGATAAAGTACTAAATAAACTCCAGTTAGTGCTAAACACGCCTGCTAGAATCTTGACTAGAACCCAACAAATTGATTATATTACTCCAGTGCCAGCCTCCCTACACTGGCTTCTTGTTAAGGTTAGGGCTGATTTCAAGGTTTTACTGCTAACCTACAAACCATTACATGGGCTTTCTCCTACCTATCTTTCCGATTTGGCCCTGCCGTACATACCTACACGTACGCTACAGTCACAAGACGCAGGCCTCCTTACTGTCCTTAGAATTTCTAAGCAAACAGCTGGAGGCAGGGCTTTCTCCTATAGTGCTCCATTTTTATGGAATGGTCTGCCTATACATGTGACAGACGCAAACTCGGTCTCGACCTTTAAGTCTTTATTGAAGACTCATCTCTTCAGTAGGTCCTATGATTGAGTGTAGTCTGGCCCAGGGGTGTGAAGGTGAACGGAAAGGCACTGGAGCGACGAACCACCCGTGCTGTCTCTGCCTGGCCGGTTCCCCTCTCTCCACTGGGATTCTCTGCCTCTAACCCTATTACGGGGGCTGAGTCACTGGCTTACTGGTGCTCTTCCATGTGTCACTTGAGTGGGTTGAGTCACTGATGTGATCTTCCTGTCCGGGTTGGCGCCCCCCTCAGGTTTGTGCCGTGGGGGAGATCTTCGTGGGCTATACTCAGCCTTGTCTCAGGGTAGTAGGTTGGTGGTTGAAGATATCCCTCTAGTGGTGTGGGGGCTGTGCTTTGGAAAAGTGGGTGGGGTTATATCTTGCCTATTTGGCCCTGTCCGGGGGTATCGTCGGACAGGGCCACAGTGTCTCCCGACAGCTCCTGTCCCCAGTCCACCTGGTCATGCTGCTGCTCCAGTTTCAACTGTTCTGCCTGCGGCTATGGAACCCTGACCTGCTCACTGGATGTGCTACCTTGTCCGGGACGTGCTGTTTTGGACTCTCTCTCTACTGCACCCGCTGTCTCTAACTCTGAATGATCGGCTATGAAAAGCCAACTGACATTTACTCCTGAGGTGCTGTCCTGTTGCACCCTCTACAACCACTGTGATTATTATTATCTGACCCTGCTGGTCATCTATGAACTTTTGAACATCTTGGCCATGTTCTGTTATAATCTCCACCCGGCACAGCCAGAAAAGGACTGGCCACCCCTCAGAGCCTGGTTCCTCTCTAGGTTTCTTCCAAGGTTCTGGCCTTTATAGGGAGTTTTTCCTAGCAACCGTGCTTCCACATTTGCATTGCTTGCTGCTGGGGTTTTACGCTGGGTTTCTGTACAGCACTTTGTGACATCGGCTGATGTTAAAAGCGCTTTATAAATCAATTTGATTGATTGATTAATGAGCAGGGTGAGGGTGGGTATGACTGTTACAGTAGGTTTCAATTGCAGTATATTCAGGAAAATGGCACAGTATTCACACACTCTTTCTCCACACCTCTGTCCCTACTGGCTGTATGGGTTCCTGCCTCTCCCCCTCCTACTATGTTGTGCTGTAAGTGATATATCTATGGAGCCGCTCCACATAGACAGACAAAGTGAGTTCACATTCGAACAAAAAGTCAAGGCGTGCTGGTCGCTGTGACCGCAGTATGTGTGTGGGTCTGTTTATGTGTGTGTGTGTGTGTGTGTGTGTGTGTGTGTGTGTGTGTGTGTGTGTGTGTGTGTGTGTGTGTGTGTGTGTGTGTGTGTGTGTGTGTGTGTGTGTGTGTGTGTGTGTGTGTGTGTGTGTGTGTGTGTGTGTGTGTGTGTGTGTGTGTGTGTGTGTGTGTGTGTGTGTGTTATATGTGAGTGTGTGTCACGCCCTGGCCTTAGTATTCTTTGTTTTCTTTATTATTTTAGTTAGGTCAGGGTGTGACATGGGGAATGTTTGTGTGTTGTTGTTTTTGGGTGATTCTATGGTAAAGGGGTTGTTGGGTGTAGTATATGGGTTTGTGTTGAGTACAGGTGAGTAGTTGTCTATGTAGAACGTTTGTAGCCTGTGTGTGTATGTGCACAACGTTATTTAGCTTCACGGTCGTTTGTTGTTTTGTTCGTTTTGTTAAAGTGTTTCGTGTCATGTTTATTTTTCGTCATCTTTTAAAATAAAAGAAGATGGCTTATTTTCCAAGTGCTGCGTTTTGGTCCGTCAATCCGCCACATGATCGTGACAGAATTACTCACCATTATAGGACCAAGCGGCATGGAAAGCGGCAACAGGACCTACCTACACAGGATTCATGGACATGGGAGGAGATACTGGATGGTAAGGGGCCGTGGGCTCAACCGGGAGAATATCGCCTTCCTCGTGAAGAGCTGGAGGCAGCTAAAGCCGAGAGGAGGCGATATGAGGAGGCAGCACGGAGACAAGGCTGGAAACCCGTGAGTACAACCCAAAAATTTCTTGGGGGGGGCCTTAAAGGGAGTGTGGCGAAGTCAGGTAGGAAACCTGCGCCTACTCCCTGTACTTACCGTGGAGAGCGAGAGTACGGGCAGACACCGTGTTACGCAGTAGAGCGCACGGTGTCTCCTGTACGCGTGCATAGCCCGGTTCGGTACATTTCAGCTCCACGTATCGGCCGGGCTAGACTGAGCGTTGAGCCGTATGTCATGAAGCCGGCCCAACGCATCTGGTCACCAGTGCGTCTCCTCGGGCCGGCGTACATGGCACCAGCCTTACGCATGGTGTCCCCGGTTCGCCTACATAGGCCGGTGCGGGTTATTCCACCTCCCCGCACTGGTCAGGCGACGGGGAGCATACAACCAGGTAAGGTTGGGCAGGCTCGGCGTTCAAGGGAGCCAGTACGCCTGCACGGTCCGGTATTTCCGGCGCCACCTCCCCGCCCCAACCCAGTACCACCAGTGCCTCCTCCACGCACTAGCTATATGGTGCGTGTCTCCAGCCCTTTACCACCAGTGTCTAAACCACGCACCAAGCCTCCTGTGTGTCCCCAGAGTCCTGTGCGTCCTGTTGCTGCTCCCCGCACTAGCCCTGAGATGCGTGTCCCCAGCCCGGTGCCACCAGTCCCGGCACCACGCACCAGGCCTACAGTGCGCCTCAGCTGGCAGGAGTCTGCCGTCTGCACAGCGATGACTGAACTGCCCGTCTGCCAAGCGCCATCTGAGCCATCCGTCTCCCCAGCGCCATCTGAGCCATCCGTCTCCCCAGCGCCATCTGAGCCATCCGTCTGCAATGAGCCTGCAAAGCCGCCCATCTGCCATGAGCCTGCAAAGCCGCCCGTCTGCCATGAGCCCACTGAGCCGTCCGCCAGACAGGAGCCGCTAGAGCCGCCAGCCAGACAGGAGCCGCTAGAGCCGTCCGTCAGACAGGATCTGCCAGAGCCGCCAACCAGACAGGATCTGCCAGAGCCGCCAACCAGACAGGATCTGCCAGAGCCGCCAATCAGACAGGAGCAGCCAGATCAGTCAGCCAGCCATGAGCAGCCAGATCCGTCAGCCAGCCATGAGCAGCCAGATCCGTCAGCTAGCCATGAGCAGCCAGATCCGTCAGCTAGCCATGAGCAGCCAGATCCGTCAGCTAGCCATGAGCAGCCAGATCCGTCAGCTAGCCATGAGCAGCCAGATCCGTCAGCTAGCCATGAGCAGCCAGATCCGTCAGCTAGCCATGAGCAGCCAGATCCGTCAGCTAGCCATGAGCAGCCAGATCCGTCAGCTAGCCATGAGCAGCCAGATCCGTCAGCTAGCCATGAGCAGCCAGATCCGTCAGCTAGCCATGAGCAGCCAGATCCGTCAGCTAGCCATGAGCAGCCAGATCCGTCAGCCAGCCATGAGCAGCCAGATCCGTCAGCCAGCCATGAGCAGCCAGATCAGTCAGCCAGCCATGAGCAGCCAGATCAGTCAGCCAGCCATGAGCAGCCAGATCCGTTAGCCAGCCATGAGCAGCCAGATCTGTCAGCCAGCCATGGGCCGTCCCTCAGTCCGGAGCTGCAGTCCCTCAGTCCGGAGCTGCAGTCCCTCAGTCCGGAGCTGCAGTCCCTCAGTCCGGAGCTGCCATTCCTCAGTCCGGAGCTGCCATTCCTCAGTCCGGAGCTGCCCCTGACCCTGGTACTGCCCCTTACCCTGGTACTGCCCCTTACCCTGGTACTGCCCCTTAGTCCGGAACTGCCCCTTAATGCAATGGGGTTAATGTGGAGGGGGGTCATTTGGAGGAAGCTAAGGAGGTGGTTAGGGACTGTGGTGACGTGGGGACCACGACCAGAGCCGGAGCCGCCACCGTGGATGGAAGCCCACCCAGACCCTCCCCTAGACTGGTTAATGGTGCGCCCGGAGTTCGCACCTTAAGGGGGGGGTTATGTCACGCCCTGGCCTTAGTATTCTTTGTTTTCTTTATTATTTTAGTTAGGTCAGGGTGTGACATGGGGAATGTTTGTGTGTTGTTGTTTTTGGGTGATTCTATGGTAAAGGGGTTGTTGGGTGTAGTATATGGGTTTGTGTTGAGTACAGGTGAGTAGTTGTCTATGTAGAACGTTTGTAGCCTGTGTGTGTATGTGCACAACGTTATTTAGCTTCACGGTCGTTTGTTGTTTTGTTCGTTTTGTTAAAGTGTTTCGTGTCGTGTTTATTTTTCGTCATCTTTTAAAATAAAAGAAGATGGCTTATTTTCCAAGTGCTGCGTTTTGGTCCGTCAATCCGCCACATGATCGTGACAGTGTGTATGTATACCTTTTGTGTATCTGTGTGTGTTTAGGTATAGAGGTGAGGGAACAGCCACGGGGCCACAGTATACTCAGCTGTACACCTCTCCTTCCGCCCCACTCCGAGGACACTTGGACACAAACAAACATCTGGCGAGGGGCTTCAGCACTGCTTTCATTGGGTGTAATACAATATGGCCCGCGCAGGCCAAAAACAAGATGGGAGTTAAAAAAACATCCAGCTGCATAACTCCGCATCAGTGTGCTCTCTGCGGTCCGAGCCAGCAGGATATCTCAACACTGTAGCCCACGACACAATAAATAGGGTGTCCAGCCACTCTGCCCAGTGGTGATGGCATTTCACTTCCTCATGTTATAAAATACATTTTACCAAGACAAATATGATTCTTCATGTTCTGAATTGTTCAGTGGGGTCTTTCTGTAACGTATCATTAACATTGTATCCAAAAAGTCGGATTTCGTAACATAATGCACTCGATAATAGCACCGAGCTCTGTTGACAAAGTGGTGCAGCTTTCTCGCTGAAACTTTTCAGGATTTTACATTTTGTGGTCGTCGTCTTCCAAGCTGTTTCCAAGGGTTGCAAAAAGCAAAATTAGCATGACACGAGCTGAATTAAATGTGAAAGGTTTTGAAAATAAAAAGCTTGCTGTACGCTCGGTGCTCCATTGACTAATCAGAGAAAAGCTTGTTTTTGTGAGAATTCGTCAAAAAATAACAGGAACTTCGCATTAATATGAATAGGGTATACTAAAATATGAAAATAAAACATATCATGTCTCAAAATAGATATCCATCTTACCTCTATATAGTTTTATGTCTTCCGGATTTGAGAAGAAAGATGACGAGTTCAACGGTAAGCCTTAATTCTCACACAGCTTCAAGCCTAGCTGACGCCTTGCTATTTTCCAGATTTTTGACAACTTTATTTCTCTGGCCTCCGTTGATTTAGTCACCCTAATCCTGGCCATCCTACAAGGGTAGACACTCCAATTTGTTTTGAACGGATTATGATAGAGACATGAGGTTTGAACCATTGGTTTTCTTAGATGATTATCTACACAACTAACATATCATTTTACCCATTGGTCAAAAGAGGAGTTTTTGATTGGACACCCTACAATGAATGTGCCAAGGGAATCAGGAGATATACTGTATGCATGTGGTTGGCCTTGGTTTTGATTGTGCTTGATTTAATGGTCAATTATCATCATGAGAGTTGCTGGTTCATGTTTGGAGTGGATTTTCCAGGAGACAGAATAACAGGGAAGATGTTATAGAATGCCAGTTAGTAGAACCACATAGACCATCAAGCCCAATTCATTTCTGAATTTCTTTGGTATTACTCACACCTCTGAGCTCACACACACACACACACACACACACACACACACACACACACACACACACACACACACACACACACACACACACACACACACACACACACACACACACACACACACACACACACACGCGCACACACACACACACACACGCAGACCCTCACACACACACACACACACACACACACACACACACACACACACACACACACACACACACACACACACACACACACACACACACACACGCAGACCCTCACACACACACGCAGACCCTCACACACACACACACACACACACACACACACACACACACACACACACACACACACACACACACACACACACACACACACACACACACACACACACACACACACACACACACACACACACACACACACACACACACACACACACACACACACACACACACACAGACCCTCACACACACAGACCCTCACACACACAGACACACACACACACACATGCATGCACACAGGTGCTCTCTATCACTCACTAACAGAAAAACACAGTATTACAACCTACTCCATACCCGTGCCAGATATTTAAAAGAACACGCACGTATGCGCGTGCGCAGACACACACAGTTTTGTATTGCTATCCTTGTGGGACCAAAGAATTGATTCCCATCCAAAATTCTAACCCTAAAATTAATGCTAACCTGAACCCCAAACCTAAAACTATACCTAACCCCTATACCCTAACTTTAATCCTAATTGTAACCCTAACCGCTAACCCTGAAATTATATTTTTCCTCATGTGGACCGGAAAAGTGTCCCACTTGTCCGAATTGTCCTTGTTTTACTATCCTTGTGAGGACTTCTGGTTCCTAAAAGATAGTTAAACAAAAACACACACAATTCCCTCATTATTAGCATTTACGTCTATCCCCCTCCGGGAAACATAAGCCCTTGCCTGTTGATTACGGGCAACTCCCCGACAACAAAACAACACACACACACAGACACACACACACACACACACACACGCACACAAACACACAAACACACACACACACACACACACACACACACACACACACACACACACACACACACACACACACACTGTAGCGGCCCTGTGTTCCAATGGCGTGGCATCCATCGCACTCACAGATGGGTTCACACGAGGCCAGAGCCTTCCCCTTCTCTTCCAGCCGCCATCGGCAGACTTAGGAGGTGTCGGCACTAATGGCCAGGGAAGCAGTCACGTTTATTAAGTGGCAAAACAAATCATTCAAATGAGCCCTGAACATGAATGGCCCGGGCTGCCTTTTTATGCATGGATTTAGCTCTGTTCTGACCGGGACACTGCTGGGAATGGGGTTGCTCACATCCAATAAAACACACACTTGGAGGGAAGCAGACACATGCACACGGACACGCACACAGATGGAGGCTCATTGCAGGCACAGGCGCAGACAGATGCACACACACACACACACACAGTCACATAGACAAAGACGCAATACAGACAAAAACACACAATCAAACACAGATATACACACATGCACTCTTGCACGCACATATGCACAGCACAGAGCACACCGACCGAACACACAGCCTTCGAAATGTGTCAAAAGATTTACTGCAGGAAAGCCTTTTTTACCGTGGTGGTTTTCAGTATGAAATGTGTTCCATGCCTTCTCTTCCCAAAGACCCGGTCACTCTCCTACTCCCACACAGCAGGAGAGAGAACATGGGGTTCCAATTGGCTGTCCTGCCCCAGATAGAATGGAAACACACCCACACACACGCACACACACACACACACACACACACAAAGGCAGGTATGGCCTACAAATGTTCTCCGGTGCTGTGTAGGAGTGAGGAGGAGATTGAGGGTCTGGGTTTTGACTGGATTATTATCAACAATCAAAGGGGATGTTTGACCTGACCTACCGCTCTGTTTTACACAGTGTTCTGCAGTCTTGGCCCACTTCGAGGCAACTCCGGGGTCATTCTCAAATATCCTTTAGTCTTAATTGAATTATTCAAGCCTCTGGAAAAGGAAAGCTGTGGGAGACATGAGCCTGGAGGACACATGAGCGAGCAGAGGGAGCGACAGAATGAGTGACGCTGCCAACAAGCACCATGGCCCTCTCTCTCCCCTTCCTCCGAATCTGTCACAAAAAGAACACCGGGGTGATAGGCTAAGCCAGGCGCGGGACGGGACAAGGGCAAGAAACATACACACTGTGATTTCTCGCTCGGGCCTGACGGATGGACGTGACCCATGCGGGAGGAGGCAAGCAGCTGGAACGGCGGGAAGGATGGCTGGGAAACAAAAGATGAGAACGACAGAGCAAAAGAGAGGGAGAGAGAGAGAATGACAGAGCGAGACAGAGAGGCAGACGATTTATTCTCGATGCTCGGAGAGCCACGTCACAGACCTCTGGTGATTTTTACTATGCGTCTCATATCAGAGCAACAGGTCACATCAGGCTTCCTTCATGTCCTCTGCCAAGATCAACCACCACTCTCGGCCTCCCATCTCCAAATGCTCCTCAGTCTTGGAGGGAAAAGAAAGAGGAGGAGGAAGAGGAGGAGGAAGAGGAGGAGGAAGAGGACGGAGAGAAAAAAACGTTGGGATGCAGTAGATAATGGAAAAAAGGAGGTAAAAGGAAAATAAAACGTACTTTTCAAATAGTGTCAAGAGAAGCTGAACAGACATGGGGGGCCACCAGGGGCCACCAGGGACAATAACTTACATGTGAAATATACTCCGGGGGGACCTACATAAGAAGAGCACCTTTGTCATGACACAGAGGGGAGAGAGGTTGAAAGGGGAAACTCTGACATCACTCAAGGCAATCTGTAGCACTGATATCTTGATGGGAAGTGGTTCAGGCGTGTGTGTGTATGTGTGTACACACATTCAGGTGATAGATATGTGGTTTATGGCCCTGGGAGCCCCTCTACTTTGGGCTGATACTCGGTCACACAGAGACTATTCTGGACCACTGATCCATCCAGACAGACCTGGGGCTTCAAAATAGCTTTTGTGAGCTCACTAAACCACCTTATGACATTGCGGGACCAAGACTTCAACAGATTGGGGCCTTTATACACTGCTCAAAAAAATAAAGGGAACACTTAAACAACACAATGTAACTCCAAGTCAATCACACTTCTGTGAAATCAAACTGTCCACTTAGGAAGCAACACTGATTGACAATAAATTTCACATGCTGTTGTGCAAATGGAATAGACAAAAGGTGGAAATTATAGGCAATTAGCAAGACACCCCCCAAAACAGGAGTGATTCTGCAGGTGGTGACCACAGACCACTTCTCAGTTCCTATGCTTCCTGGCTGATGTTTTGGTCACTTTTGAATGCTGGCGGTGCTCTCACTCTAGTGGTAGCATGAGACAGAGTCTACAACCCACACAAGTGGCTCAGGTAGTGCAGTTCATCCAGGACGGCACATCAATGCGAACTGTGGCAAAAAGGTTTGCTGTGTCTGTCAGCGTAGTGTCCAGAGCATGCAGGCGCTACCAGGAGACAGGCCAGTACATCAGGAGACGTGGAGGAGGCCGTAGGAGGGCAACAACCCAGCAGCAGGACCGCTACCTCCGCCTTTGTGCAAGGAGGTGCACTGCCAGCACCCTGCAAAATAACCTCCAGCAGGTCACAAATGTGCATGTGTCCGCTCAAACGGTCAGAAACAGACTCCATGAGGGTGGTATGAGGGCCCGACGTCCACAGGTGGGGGTTGTGCTTACAGCCCAACACCGTGCAGGACGTTTGGCATTTGCCAGAGAACACCAAGATTGGCAAATTCGTCACTGGCGCCCTGTGCTTTTCACAGATGAAAGCAGGTTCACACGGAGCACATGAGCACATGTGACAGACGTGACAGAGTCTGGAGACGCCGTGGAGAACGTTCTGCTGACTGCAACATCCTCCAGCATGACCGGTTTGGCGATGGGTCAGTCATGGTGTGCGGTGGCATTTCTTTGTGGGGCCGCACAGCCCTCCATGTGCTCGCCAGAGGTAGCCTGACTGCCATTAGGTACCGAGATGAGATCCTCAGACCCCTTGTGAGACCATATGCTGACACATGCACATTTGTGGCCTGCTGGAGGTCATTTTTCAGGGCTCTGGCAGTGCACCTCCTTGCACTAAGGCGGAGGTACCGGTCCTGCTGCTGGGTTGTTGCCCTCCTACGGCCTCCTCCACGTCTCCTGATGTACTGGCCTGTCTCCTGGTAGCGCCTGCATGCTCTGGACACTACGCTGACAGACACAGCAAACCTTTTTGCCACAATTCGCATTGATGTGCCGTCCTGGATGAACTGCACTACCTGAGCCACTTGTGTGGGTTGTAGACTCCGTCTCATGCTACCACTAGAGTGAGAGCACCGCCAGCATTCAAAAGTGACCAAAACATCAGCCAGGAAGCATAGGAACTGAGAAGTGGTCTGTGGTCACCACCTGCAGAATCACTCCTGTTTTGGGGGGTGTCTTGCTAATTGCCTATAATTTCCACCTTTTGTCTATTCCATTTGCACAACAGCATGTGAAATGTATTGTCAATCAGTGTTGCTTCCTAAGTGGACAGTTAGATTTCACAGAAGTGTGATTGACTTGGAGTTACATTGTGTTGTTTAAGTGTTCCCTTTATTTTTTTGAGCAGTGTATTTTGTTTAGAGGTAATCAGAACAATGTATATCTTTGTTTCTAAAATGTATTGTGATGAATTCTATACCATCGTTGCAAATAGAGATGAACACAAATGGTTGTTGTGACACAACACATGTGATTAATTTCCGCCTGTAGTCATCCTCTGAGCTCCAGTGTAGGTAAACATTCTATGTGTATTCTTGGGACAATATAAGCCTAGTTCCTATTCTCCATGCCACTCCAAAGTCTTTAGCTCTATGGCCAACAAGTTGTCGCGTGATAAGATTTCGTCATGGCGGTTTCCATTGCAGTTCATCCAGACATTCTTCCCTAAGGCCCTTGTGAGAATAGAGACCTTATCTCACCACAGACTTAGAGTCTGGCACAATGCACAGTAATATGCCTTTCAAGGGTGTTTTTGATATCACCAACTGATTGCATGCGGAAGTGTGTTTGTGTGTGTGTGCGTGTTTGTAAAGATACTAGATGAGAGGCCAGAAAAATCAAATATGTTGAAGAAATGCTTAGATTAAACCTTAATACAATAAATAAAGCAATATACCTTTTGTCATGGTGACAGCTGCCATACATGTGAGGTTTCCTGCCTATTAAGTCTTCAACAAATTCAAGTGCTACACAGTAAGACCTCTCAGACTTACATCATTATGTTGTTTTCTTTGGTACAATAAGCCTAACTCAATGTCCTGCAACTCTACAATGTAAAATGATGACGTTCATATTAGCACAGTCTCAGACAGTCACAAGGAGTTGGTGGCAGTGCCTCTTCTATTTATGCTTGAATCATAAGATCCAATATATTTTCCGCTATATTATAAGGAATAAGACATTACCTCAATACAGCACAATAGCAAGCTACACAGTAGACACCCCGTCAACCAACAGTTTGTCTCACATTGATGACACGTATGAGAAGTTCCATCACTCCTATGGTTCAGAAGTTGACACGTCACTTAGCGAGGAACTCCACTGGCCTAGCCTAGCGTCAATGACTCGCTGCTGAGTGGTGCACTCATTCTGCCAAATCAGACAGTGGAGAGTAAACCTAACATATGGACAGTGCCAAAGTAGGAATATCAGCAAAGACAGTATAAGTAATGATAATAATAACAATGGAAACCATTGATGTCAAGCAAAAATTGCTAAGTCATTTTACCTTAAATCCGCTATAGATGTTCCTTAAAGTATTTGACATAGGGTATATATTTGACCCAAGTCTGAGGCTGCAGATACCTGTGGAGCTCCATTGTGGGAACCCTACAGGGAATCTCTTGATCATAACAACCATTAGAATCTTACCAGCATGGACCTTAAACTTCAATTTAGCACTTTACAGTAAAATGGGTTTCTCTGCTTCCCACAGAGAAACTTAACTCTTTCCTGAACATTCCACCTTAACTATCACTCCGAAACTACTTTTTGGACCTGGCTCAATTTTATCCATGGGAATTCTGGGGGGGGGGGGGGGGGGGGGGGGTGAGACGTCCAGACATCCCGGGACCCGCTGCTGCCTCCTCCACTTCCTCTGTCTGCCACTCACTATTATGGTTCATATTAGAGAGCTTATGCAAGGCTGAGTGCTAATGCTGCTCCTTATGGACAGAGAGCAGGCAGAGGATGGCGGAGGGAGCGCAGGGCACAGTGGGGCTTTGTGGGAGTGGAGGGGGCCATGGAGACAGAGAGAATGTGTTATGAGGAGAAGAGGAGGAAGAGAGGTGAAGAGGAGAGCGGGATACCAAGTCAGTTGTACAACTGAATGCCTTCAACTGAAATCTGTCTTCCGCATTTAACCCAACCCCTCTGAATCAGAGCGGTGCGGGGGGCTGCCTTAATCGACATCCACGTCTTCGGCGCCCGGGGAACAGTGTGTTAACTGCCTTGCTCAGGGGCAGAATGAAGACTTTTACATTTTTACCTTGTCAGCTCAGGGATTCGATCCAGCAACCTTTTGGTTACTGGCCCAATGCTCAACCACTAGGTGGAGGGGGAGGTGTGGTATGTTTTATTTTCAGTAGACAGAGTCTTTAAAACCATACCCAGTATTATACTCTTGACAAAATGGGGTTAGGCCATGGAGGAAAAAAAGTCTGAAATGTTTGCACGCATATGTGACAAACAAAACCAAAAACCTCCCCGAAAATAATCTGCACATGGAGGCGATCTAAAACAATTACCGTTGGAGCACACAGACATTTCTCACAAATACCTAGGAAGTGTATTCTACATCCCCAATCTGGTATTTGCTGGCGAAAAGAAAACAGAAAAGCTACAAGTCAAGCAGTCAGAGCTGAGAAAACAACAGAGTTGTCTGAGTAGAGGTGAAGAGGTTGTCTTCTCAGGGCTAGAGCAACAGTGGACTTGACAGGAGAGGAGCAGGGCCATGGGGCCACAGGGGTAGGAGCATAGGAGAACATAGGGGATAAAAGTGTGAAGGAGAAGGCCAGAACGGGGGGAAGGGGTCCCAGTGAAAAGGGTAGCGTAGGGGGCAGCTGCCCTCTCCCTCCCGGGCTGGGGGGTCCCGTCACGTCAGAGCTGAATAGGTTTTGAGACCCTGACAGGCCAGAGGACCCAGAGGACCCAGGTCAGGGAGAGGATTAGCCTATGGACCAGGGGGTCTCAGAAGGCTAGGGTCCCCCCATCACTCCCACTAACCCTCCTCTCAGCCCACCCCTAACCATTCCATGGTTTACCCCCAACCAGTCCAACATTCCAGCTCTCTCCCTCTCATCTCCATCCCACCCCCTGCTCACCCCGTCACAACTCACCCCCACTAGCCTGACCTCCCACCCCTCACCCTCTCATACATCCAACCTTGAATAGGGAGCCAGGGAAGCCTCTACTCCCCCTTCCGTGCCCCATTTCAGGGGAAGGGCAGTGGGCTGAGTGTGGGAGGTCAGCCCTCTGTCTATGGAAACAGGCCTGGGGAGCCAGTGAACCATGACGATCCAGCAAACTAACCATGGGTCAATCAAAACACTCCAGCAGAAAAACCATGGGTCAACCACAACACTTCCGCCAACTTCAAAACATGTCAAAAGATCTGGGTGACCCCCAAACTGTTCTTCAACCACCCCTATCTAATCTGTGTGTGTGTGTGTGTGTGTGTGTGTGTGTGTGTGTGTGTGTGTGTGTGTGTGTGTGTGTGTGTGTGTGTGTGTGTGTGTGTGTGTGTGTGTGTGTGTGTGTGTGTGTGTGTGTGTGTGTGTGTGTGTGTGTGTGTGTGTGTGCGTGCATGCATGTGTGTTAGATTGACTCCTATGATGAGGAATCCTTTGCTGTGGGTTGACCTGGACCTTTCTCTCTGGGAATGACGTCAAACTCCTCTACCACAACAAAAGAGTAAGCCAACACTGCCCATCACCATGAAGATCCACCCAAGGCCATTAAATCCACCAAAACCATTGAAATGCACCAAGACCGTAGACCAAAATGCACCACCAATAGACACTCACTCCTGACATTCTACCAGATTCAGAGCTCCAACAGCAATTGCTGTGGCCACAATACCACTAAGTACACCAGTGCATGCGGAGGAACATTCCAATAACATCTTGTCATGAAGCATTTATAATGGATTAGTAAATAGTTTATTCATAATGCATTAATCATTACTCCCTCATCTGTAAATGTTAATAAGCTAGTTATTCACACATTTATAACAACTTTAAAAGTATGTAATAATGATTCATGAGATCATTGATAAGATGTTTAATATAGGTCCTTATAAACCATTTACTAATAGTCATTAGTAAAGTATTTTTGTGGGGTCTAATCTAAAGCGAGGGCTATTTATACTTTATTTTGAATGGCCAGTGTTATTTCTCACAAAAATATTGGTACACATTCCAGCAGTACCTGACGCTCGTTAATCGATGTCCGCGTTAATCGATGTCCGAAATCGAATTAACATAATAAAATCTGTCTGTTTAAGTTAGAAATGTCTGTTTTTTGCATGGGCTGTGTGTCATACCACCTCATCCGCCATGTTGGCATTCTGCATGTGTGGTGGAAGGTGGCAGAGCTACAGCGCTGTTTGTCAGACCAGGAGAAAAATCTGTCTTTTTACGAAAACGTAGCGTCTGAATGGTTTGGGCTACAAACTAATATGACCACTCTATGGAAAGACGAGGGTTCTCTGTTTTGCTCTCCGTTTTGCTTTTCTTGACGTTTTGCTTTACGACCCCCACAAGTGTCACAGGACTCATCTGAAGGTAATCCGGTACCCGGGATGAAAAATGAATGGAAGGGAATGGGGCATTTACACGTCAAAGGTATACGGATAATTCCACTGTATTTTTTCCCTGACCTTTCTTATATCTCTCAGGTAAAGGACAGACACTTCCCAACAAACTCATTTTGATTTCTTGTTCCATGTATGATCTTTTGTTCCATGTATGAATCTGTTTTTCACTGTGTTTCTAGGGGCTAATAGCACTAAGGCAAAATTCAATGTTTCATCAAATAATTTAGTTAATATTTTTTTGATACCTACAGGGGTCCTAAAATTCAAAAATCAAATATCTAAAAAGTCCTTGGTATGACCATCTTAAAACAATTCCATATGTTAGCTTAGTAGAAAGCAATCCCGGACCCTTAGACCATAAGGGGATTTATTAAGGTTTCAAAATAGCCTGGATCATATCAATGGTATAAGAATAAGCACACAGTACAGGATGTTTAAGGAAACATATTTTCACAACAACTGTTGTAAAACAACTGTTGCAAGGACGTGAGGAAGAGTTGTAATGCCAATGTTTTGCCAATTTTGTCAACCTGGCGAACCAACGAATCATTAAACAGGGAGACGTAGCCTGCACCCAATAGCTGGCGGGACCAGACACTTTTTCTCAAATGGATGTTTATCCCTTCATTACTACTGATATGTGATTGACATTTAGAGGTATTTGCAGATAGAAATATTATATGTATAAACTTTAAAAGCTTCCAGTGCTTCAGTATTTTAACCACATACAATTTTTTGGGGCTTTACTGGTCTTTTAATGGTAGTAACTCTTTAAATGTAATTAGGATAGTTCAGCAAAATCAGGTATTCAGATATTTGTTTTCTTACTTCATAAGCAGTCTATGAACTGCTCGAAGGAGTGACTGCAATCCAGACTTTGGTTTTGGTAGAAAAGTTAAACAGTAATAAACAGTAATGTAAGCATTTTCGGAAGAAAAACATGACTTTACTCAGTATAGAGTGTGTATGAAGTTACCCATCACACTACTACAACAGTGTGACTGTTTTGGAATGAAATGTTTCATATATTTTCTTAAACATCCTCTGTATTGTGTGCTTATTGTTTAACCATTGACATGTTCCAGGGGCCATTTGAGACCTTGGATAGAGCAGGACTTGATGATGGAGCATCCGATACTGCTGGAATGTCCACCAATGACATGTCCATCTTTTTCTGAGAAATGACACTGGGCATTCAAAACATTTATAAAGTATTTATAAAGTATAAATAGCCAATCACTTTAGATACTGGAAAAATACTTTATTAATTTATTAGTAACGGGTTTATAAGGATCTATATTCAACACCTTATGAGCAATCTTATGAAACATTATGACATACTTGAAAATGTGTTCATGAGTGTGTGAATAACTAGCTTACTAATATTTATAAATGAGGGAGTAATGATTATTACATGAATAAACGATTTACTAATCCTTTATAAATGCTTTATTACAAGGTGTTATTATGGTGTGCTACGCAAAGGCATACTCTATCTTGCATAACAGGCATACTCACCCCATCGTGTCTTATCATCCACTTTCCTTCTTATGTGAACCATGCTGACAGCATGATAGTGAAATTGCACAACACATGGCAACGCCACGGAGAGTGCTACCTTTATCTAGTCAGCACATTCCATGAAAGTAAAGCACAAAACTCTGCCACCGTGCACAGATAATGCCATCAACAAGACATCTGTTTTCCCCAGCAACTCCCCCCAAAAATGTGGCTAGCAATGAATGACCTTTGATTCGAGAAGTGGGTGTTGGGCAGTGGATTTGAAACCATCAAACTGGTGGTGGCCCACCAACACGCCTGAGGGTGTTTGAAAAGAACACATTGAAACATCATGACATTTATCTTTATAGGAAACATTTTCACAGAGGTTTCTAATTTGGGATTTTAAAAGACATTTCTTCCGACCCCAAAATACATAAGATTTAACTGCAAAACATTTCTGAGATCGTCAAAATCGTCAAAAACACTTAATTCTACCGGTGCAAGTATCACTCCGCCCAGGACTAGACTGGCCAGAGAGGGGAGGTAGGCTGAGGCCCATCCCAGAGGGGAGATATAACGGAGCCCACAGCCCAGATCTCTGGTGCCTGGCTGGGGTAGACAGAGTATGGGCCAAGAAGACCACACCAGCTGCTCCTCTGGACACAGGCAGGAGGGCAGGCAGGCAGGGCCCAGGCTTAAATCAGCCTGCAGCTGCAGCGCTTGCCTCAGCATATTAACTTTGGCTCCGCTTCACCCCCTGACCAAGAACAACTTGGTGCAAAAATATGATTTTTTCCCCCCGACCCAGGGTCAGTGAGGAGATTGGGCTCAAGATCAGATTAATTTGCAGTGTGAAGAGATAATGCTTACTCTGCAATTTCTCACCCATTAAGCAGAGAACGCAGCAATCCTGGTGTATCATTAACCTACGTTAGGCCAATAAAGTACAACCCACACAGTCAAGACATTCAAAGCTGCGTGTAACTGACAGAAAACCGCTAACCACCCGGTCTGGTCCCTCACCTGTCAGTGTATCGCCTGGCAGGTTCGTTCAACACCACACCGTGGGGGGCATGGGAGAATGGTGGCTGGCGCAGCAGTCGGTGGCGGAGCGGCTTGCAGTGGCGGCACAGCAGGCAGTTGGGCTTAGACGCCAGCAGGGTAGCATCAATCTCCAGGTGCTGCTCCATGGTGAAGAACTGCACACCGTACACCTCCTCCTCCACGTCCAGCTTCAGCGTCAGTGGCGTATCACAGAACACGTTACTAGGACCCAACGAGAGGTTGTTTCCACTCACGGTCAGGAGCAGGATGTTGTGTATGGCGGGAAAGGCCGTCTCCTCGGGACTGAAGAAGGTGACCCACACAGTGAGGGAGTCGGGCACCAGTGGGTGGGGGAACTCTAGCTGGAGCATGCATCCCTGCAGTGGGCACTCGGACAGTCCCACGGCCCCCTGCTCGATGCCGGCGTTGGGGCTCCAGGTGCGCACGCTGGGCTCACACGCCTGCTCCACGTCTGGAGGTCCTGGGGGTCAAAATGACAGAGGTACAGCAGATCAGACATAACATATAAACAACTATAAAGTAAATACACACTCAGACACAACCAACACAGAGAAAATGAAATACAATAGAAAACAAAGGTTAGGTGATTGCATTTGCAAACATGACCATGTGTGGTTGTTTGAATTTGTTTGTATGCAGGGAAGAGCTGCAGGTGCATGTCGAAAAAAATATATATAATGTGTATATAGAACAGTGGTCTGACTGACTACAAATGGCTGTTGCAGGTGAAGTATCAGGGCTGAATGAGCTGTTGGCTTTTCTCAGCAATTGACTACATGCGACAGACACGGGACTGAGTTCATTGTCAGTAAAGCAGGGGAGGCAGCAGACAAGCTGCCTGTGTTCCTCTTGAGAGAGGCCCTGCACAGGGTTCTCACTTCAGTGGCAGTCATTACAACACCAAACAGCGCTCCTCCAGCCATATTTGGAGTCCACAGCTACCTCGTATTATCCAGAGTGACGTATACCAACATTCATCAAGCGCTTTGAAAAGCCAGCGTTATGGAAGACACTGTGTTCTCCCTGTTTTCCTTTTGTGCACTTCCAAACTGGCAACCCACAAACCCATTTGCTAACCTCAATTCTGGGCACCGCACAAAATTCCAGTGTTTAATCAAGTGAGCACTGAATTCGGTTTCCAGGCCACATTATCTCAACACATTTATTATTGTAAGTGTGTGTGTGGCCAGAGTAGAGGTAACTTTGAAAAAAAGGAGAGAAAAGAAACTGAGGAACCGAGATACTCAGAGTTTTGCACCCAGCCTCTCTCTCTTATAATGTGCCCCTCACATTCTGTGGTGAGTTTTTCATTGACTTTTTGAGGAAAGGAGTTTTAGCCACTGAAAATATTTTGTAATGTCAGCTGTTATGATGGGCTGTCCTCCTGCTCTAGAACTCCTACTGTGGATACCAGAGGTTCCAGATTTACCATGAGACAGGATGGGGATGTCATCCATCATAAGATCATCTATAGAGTAAGTTAAAAAAAAATGCATAAAGATTATATGCAACCTTGGCAAGACCCATGTTTGTTTTTCAACACTGTAGAATTACCAGTACAGTAATTTTGAGTATTATAGATTTTATCCTTAAAATACAACCAAGACAGCAGCTTTTCATTAGGGTTAATTCTACTCTCTGTTATAAAACAGCTCTGAACAGCACACATCCACCACTCGCGTTTGACCTAGCCTTGCCTCCCAGGTTGCTGAAAGGCTCTCAAGGTGTTCAGACAATCCAAACCTGGCCTTTGAATAGGAGGCCTTGCTTTCTCACTTGATTTGCTAATCCCATGGGGGTATTAACCTGTCTAGGAGATCGCTTGTTCTAGGAAAGGAGGAAAGAGACATTTGGAGGAATTCCAGCTTAATTGCAATAGGGTTGAATGTGTAGTGTTTCGCCCTCCGGCATCATGTGGGAATCAGACGGTGTGGAATTGTGGAGCGCTGGAAACAGGGGACTGGAATGAACTGGGATACGGATAGATAAACATAGAGGGATATGTCCGGGCATGCACTCTGCTTTCTAAGAATGGGGCCTACCTCTCCATCACACGTCACACTCTCTATAACACACACAACAGATTGACTGACTTGCACTGAAGTAACCATTGTCCTCAGAGGAGGCTGGTGGGAGGAGCAATAGGAGGACAGGCTCATTGTAATGGCTGGAATGGAATTAATGGAACGGAGTGAAACACACAGCAGAATGACTGACTTGCACTTGAGTAACTCTCACTACTTGAATTCATGCCATGACCTCTAACTAGAGGGCATGAGAGGGACTACAATGGAAATATGTCTTGCTCACTTGTGTTTTGTCCCTTGAGAGTCTTACTGTGTCATCTGTGTGAACACATTCATAGCTGTATGACAGCATATATTTTTCAATTGATACATTAAATCAATCAAGCGATTCCTCATATAAACGTCAGTCAGTCATTCATTCCATCTCTCTGCATATGATTTCTGCAGTCTAAACAGTTGGCGTGGGTGACAGGGGTGAGGGATGGAGAACGTGGCGGGAAGGGTGAGTGATGGGGAAAGCAGAAGGCCTGAAGGAGGAGTGGTGACTCTGACAGTCCGGCTCCTCTCCTCTCCCTCGCCTGGGGAGTTTGCAGATATTTCCTTCAGCACACATCCACCACTCCTCTCCTTCTTTTCCAGATCAACCTCGCTGGCCTCCACTCAACATCCCTATGTTGAAAAAAACCACAACCTTGTCCTGGCGCGCGGATGCTTTTATATAGTGCAACTCTTTTATAGGATATCGGAGGGAATTCCTGTGACATTATACAATGAAATGAACCGGAACGCTGAATTGGAACGCTCTGGGTTCAAGGTTCCACTGTGATTCATTATTGCTAAGAGTTTTGCCAAGAAGCCAAACAAGAGAAACAAGCAATGTCATTAAGACATTCTGAAATAGTGAGTAGCTTTTGGAACATTTGGAGCATTGCAGCAGTAAAACCATTGTTGGATTTGAAAAGATACTACTGAGGGATTGGACAGTTTTGGAGATGGAACAGGTCATCCGTCAATGCAATCGGGCATGCGGCAGGGGAGTCTTTTCCAATAGTTTGCGTCATACACAATGCAACAAGGTCCTGGCCAAGTTTCTGGCTGATCTGTCATTTGTATTGTATTTCCTTAAGGGAGCATCCCTTAAGCTGAGGTAGCGCACGTCAGGATTGATATTCTCCAGAATAAGTGTGTTTGTGAGTATGTGAGCGTACAGTACATGCATGACTGTGGATGTCTCTGTAAGTCTCTGTGTGCATCCATGTCTCTATTCAATCCCTCTCCATCAGCAAATCATTATCTCATGACTATCATTGAAGTGCTAGTGGAGATAAAGCAGGGGAAGCTGTTCTTTCTCTTCAGGTACTTTGTGTCTGAACCCTGTCGTCCTGAGTCCCTACAGTGCAGCCCTGACAGCAATGGAGTAGAGCCCAGTGAGTGTTGTTTTCCCAGACAGACAGAGAGAGCACACATACTCACCACACACACACACACACACACACAGCATCACATAATGCAGTGAGGCTTGACACTGCCCCGCCTACAAAGGAGGCCGCTGTTAATGAAAGCATGGCCCGACATCTGGGCCAGTCAGACAGGAACACTTGGCGATGCGCAGCTTGGTGCAGCAAGCACATATACACATAAATATGCACACAGTAACATGCCATGTGTGCACACACACAGACAATTTACAAGGCCCTCATTGAATAAACTCGCTCCACACACACAAACACACACACGCACGCATGCACGCACGCACGCACGCACGCACACACACGTGTGCACGCATGACTTTGCAAACACACATCTCAGATCCTTCACGTCCATCCACACACACTCCTGGTTCCAATCAGCTGCAGGATCCTCCTCGTGAATGTCACAAACCACATGCAATTCTCTTAACTATCTTGGGTGGTTTCCACATGGTTTCTTCCCTCTCTTTTTTCATCCTCTGGTTTCTCTTCCCCCAGCCATATTTCTCCTGGGTCTAGAGCAGTAAAGATTTACGAGGGGTGCTCCAGCTCTCTCTCTGACCACGCCAGGGTTTCCTAGCTACAGAAGTGTTGGAACACGAGCCATGGGACTGACAGGTGTCAGGCGTGTTACAGACACACACGCACAAACGCACACATATAAGCCTGTACACGCCTATTCACACACACAAACACATGCCTGGACATGCCCACTGTCCATTACACGCACACACACACACACACACACACACACACACACACACACACACACACACACACACACACACACACACACACACGCACGCACGCACGCACACGCACACGCACACGCACACGCACACGCACACGCACACGCACACGCACACAGACACACACACACACACAAATACATATTCATCCTCTCAGCCACCCATTTAACTACAAACTACACATATACACACTACGCTAACACATGCCCACATACACAGACTCATGGCATTGGCATTCTGCATGCTTGCATCGTCGGGATGTCTGTGGGTGGCGGTTACTTGACTGTCATAAGCTGCCATAGAGACAACACACACACACACACACACAAGAATGCAGCTGTTAGCAGCCTGTGATGGACTAGCATTGGTGTGTAAACAGGGGAGTGGGAATCTGCTGCTTGCTAACAGGGAGCACTTCCAAACAGTGAGGTTAACACACAGTGCCGCAGACAAGCCCAGACTTGCCTCTCACACACACACTGTAGCCTGTGTGGAGCAAGGACCATGCAAACAGACACACACACAGACATGTGCGCAAGCATGCGCACGCACATACACACTCACACACACACACATGCACATAGACACAGCACTAATGGCAGTCTGATCCCCAGCCCAATGAGTCACTGGGTTCATTATTAGCCATGTGCTGTCGGACAGCTGCCAAATTGATCAGATCTCACTGGATTCTACTGACCCTGAAAGACCTGGGAATAACAATGGAATAACTTTGAAGCTTGGGAAACTGTACCATCTTGGCATCTCTATCAACATACCAACACAGTAGGGATAATCTATTCCCTTTCAGTTTATTTCTTATCAGAAGACCTTGGACAGAGTTTTAATACCTCTGCATCTTCATATCTAGACTAGACTGAATAGACTGATGTACAGATATTATCAGCTGTGTATTTAGCCATCAAACTTCCTTTAGGTGCAGAATGGCATAATAATGGCGGATATACTGACACACTGATACATACATTAAAACACACTCCAACACACTCCGAACAATGCTTAATACTGCAGATGCCAGAGCCAGCTAGCGGTCAGAGGTGCACAGCTGTGCAGACTATTTATAAAGACCAAATTCCACCTCCTTAATGCTGGTCCCTCTACAGTTGTTCTAAAATCCTCTGCAAGAGCTGGTGGAGAGAGGGGAAGAAAAACGCATCCTATTTCGGGAATTCTGTTGATTTAAGCTTTCACTGTCCTCACTTTCCCTGATAACAAATGGGAGAAATTATGTCACGGACATGATCCATGGAGAGCTCTTCCCAGTTCCCACCATGCCTGTCGCTGTGAGCCCACGTTTGGTATTTTTGGGATACGGAATCTCCATTCCGTTGGGAACACTGGCTCAACTTTGACTCCCTCTGCGTCCCTCAACTCGTGTCAAGGGCCATGACTCAGATGAATCATTTGCATGCTTGGGGCTTGACTCAGCGACCAAATGATTTGCATGTTTGAGAGTTGACACAGAAGCCAAATTGAGCCTCATACTGGCCTAGTGAGAGTGAGAGTTCCTGATGTGGTGAAGATGCTATCAGTAAGAGAAAGAGGAGGGAAGAAGTTCAGGTGTGTTATTGACAGGGTGGGGATACATTGAGAATGCGTGTGGGGTGGGTGGGTGGGCCTGCCTTACAAGGCAGGGGGGGTGGTTTACAGTAGCTACTGTATGTACTGCATGTTCTGGGGTAGGGTGGTTAGAATCCAAGAGAGTAAAAGTAAATTAATGGGTAAAGTGAGTAGGAGAAGTGCACTGAGCTTTGAAGGTTACAGAGACAGAGTGGTGAGGAGTGCTTTCAGTCAGTTTGTCAGTCAGTCAGTCAGTCAGTCAGTCAGTCAGTCAGTCAGTCGTGTGGTAATAAATAAGCCAGGAGAGAACTGTCTTACCTTCGGCCTCGCGGGGGCTCCAGTGTCCAGAGGGGGCGCAGGGTCGGGGGGACGAGGAGTTAGATGCGTACTGCAGCAGGACCCGGCCCTCTGTGCATTTATCACACACTGATCCCACATCTCTAGGAAACCAACAGACAGGCACAGCAACCAACTTAGATACAGTTTATAAAACACACTCACACAGTCTAATTGGACTGGTACTCATTTGAATACAGGCCATTAGACAGGTACTCATTTTGCTGCAATCGAAACAGACAGTCAACCCAAAATATCTCCAGTACTCTGCAGAGTGGAAGTAAATACTAAAGACCCTGACTGTGCTGCTTGCCCCATTCGTCCAGCTCATTTCACCTGTCGTAGAAGTGGCCGGAAATAGGCGGGAACCACTCCAGGGTAATGGCGTCATGCTCCTGCCCCACCACTTGGGGTGCCATGGGCACAGGGGGTGGTTTGGATGCGGGCTGCCATGTCTGGTAGATCAGGTCCAGGTAGCAGTGCATCCGGGCCACTTGGTTGGGGGTGAAAGAGTCTGTACAGTCGTCATCTATGTGGAAGAGATTATCAGAAACAGTTCAATATGATGTAGATTATGTATTCATGGGATTGAAGTAGGATATACAATTCATTATATTTTATAGCAGAATACAGGTTAATAGGTTGAATTAGCCAATAGAGGATGGTTAGGGAATGCCTGAGAAGTAATGTACATATACTGTATACGTACAGAAGGAAGAAAAACAGGGCCCGGATCTACAGTCTGTAGCAATGCTATTAAGGGAAGCAATATTCATACAGTCTCCACAGGTCAGTAACCTGAATTTACCCAGGGTTTTCCAATGCAATGTCTACATTCCACACCTGCTAAGGCACACACACAGATGTAGGATTTGAGGTTTAGAAAGACATCTCAAGTTTGTAATTTCCACTTAGAAACTTCACACGTGATTTTCCCTTATGAAAAATGCATCAACCACTTCAAAAATACCCATTCATTATTTTCTGTTGATGCAGGATTATTTTCCTGGTGTAGGAGACTGGCTCAAATTAAGATCCTACATCTTTATGTGACACTCGGGGTCAGCATACTGGCACATGTGTGTATGATGTATCTGAGTGTGTACGCATGTGTCTGTGCCTGTTTATGCGTGTCAGAAAGTATGCACGTGTTTGTATGTCGTTTTATGTTTTTTTATTTGTCTGTGCGTGCATGCGTGTGTGTATGCGCGCGTGTGTGTGTCTGTATGTTAGCAATCTCACCTGCATAGCTCATGTAGTTGTTGTACGGTGTGTGTGTGAAGTGGCGACGCTCACAGGTGTCGTTGCCAGGCTCAGGGTCTCTGCAGTACTTGTACTTGGGTGTGGGATTAGTGTCTTCACACAGATCTCCTGTCTCCAACGAGGGCTCAGTCTCCAGACACGCATCGTTACACGACTCAATCTCAGAGATCCCCCGGAACACGTGGTACAGCCCGAGACTGTGGCCGATCTCATGGATCATGGTGTGGGTGTGACCAAATGTGCCGTAGAAGGAGGGGTTCAAAACAATACCACCTATGAATGGAGAGCAGACACAGACAAACACCTATTCACACTAGAAAGTACTGGAAGCTGGAGTAGGATTGAGATAATGCATTATTCATCGACCCACACAGCTTCATTATCACCTTCCTCCCTGTCAGAGCGAAGGTAGAGATGGCGAGAATGCTCGGGGCTCACACTGTAATTACTCCTAATCAACAACGGGGGCTGTTGAGAAGGAGGAGTGTGTGTGTGTGTCTGTCTTTACCCAAATGTGTTAGGGCTTCTTTGTCCCACGGCCAAGTGGCGACACCGGCCAGATCTTCATCAGACGAGTTGGCAAAGAAGACGTTCAGGTGAGTGGAGCCATCCAGATTCAGGATCTCTTTCAGCTCCTTTACATCCAAATAGGCTCTGGAGACCAGAGAGAGAGAGACAGCGGGAGAGGCGGGGAGAGAGAGAGCGAGAGGGGGAGAGATAGAGGGGGGGAGGGAGAGAGAGATTTAAACAAATGTAGGAATAAGAGCCAGTTACTTTCACATCACAATAGTTAGTAGAGCAAAGTTATTTCACCAAAAAGTTGATGATTTCAGACAAAAGACCGTTAAGAAGAGAGGTAGCAAAATCATTTCAGAATAGAAAAGTCCTGGAGCTTAGACAGGCAGATTGAGACAGAATGTAGGCTGGGAGTCAAGAGACCAGTGGGGCAGGTCTGAATGAGATGTGTTTACTGTGCTTGGCTAATACTATGCTAGAAGTGGACAGGGAATAAATGAGAACACATAGTCCAACACCATGAAACTGTCAGTCCCCTTCCTTCTGCCCATGTCAAAAGCCCTTATCCAACAGCCAAACTGGTGGTCTTGGCAAATCCTATTGACAAGATCAGTGAATTCTTGGATGAGAGACATATATGTTACAAATTTGAGTTTCTTTAATTGATATTTGTCAGCGGTCTTGCGAAGAGAGACAGTTGTGTTATACACACAGGGCAACTGGAGGTGATCTTGAAAGGCCCCAGAAAACTGAAGGGGGAGACGACGGCAGAAAACTGACCGGTTATATTTTATGTAATTACATCAATGATTAATTAAAGAGAGCCCTAGCTGCTTCAAATTACTAGTAAAGCAAAGCGAAGGAGAGATCTCAGACTCAGTTTGGGAGAGAATCCGTAAGTGGGGAAGGAGGACAAGCGAGCACAAGGGTGAAGTGGGCAGCCATAAACATGCTGACAAATGAGGACATCGTAAAACGAAGAAGAAGAAATAAAAGTTGCCGTAAAAACCTCCTTAGTGGATAAAATATAGACTAACCTACCACCCTCTGCGCTGCGAAGTGGACGACAGTGGGGTGCCATGCGGCATAATTGGAGTGAATGGTCGTGGCAGGTAACATGTCAGGACATGGTTGGTTAAGCGTTGGGACAGAATAATGAAGAGGGTGAGCCAAGCCAAGTAGTGCAGACAAGGGACATGTCAGGACATGGTTGGTTAAGTGTTGGGACAGAATAATGAAGAGGGTGAGCCAAGCCAAGTAGTGCAGACAAGGGACATGTCAGGACATGGTTGGTTAAGCATGGGGACAGAATAATGAAGAGGGTGAGCCAAGTAGTGCAGACAGGGGACATGTCAGGACATGGTTGGTTAAGTGTTGGGACAGAATAATGAAGAGGTTGAGCCAAGTGGTGCAGACAGGGGACATGTCAGGATATGGTTGGTTAAGTGTTGGGACAGAATAATGAAGAGGATGAGCTAAGTGGTGCAGACAGGGGACATGTCAGGACATGGTTGGTTAAGTGTTGGGACAGAATAATGAAGAGGATGAGCCAAGTGGTGCAGACAGGGGACATGTCAGGACATGGTTGGTTAAGTGTTGGGACAGAATAATGAAGAGGGTGAGCCAAGCCAAGTAGTGCAGACAAGGGACATGTCAGGACATGGTTGGTTAAGCATTGGGACAGAATAATGAAGAGGATGAGCCAAGTGGTGCAGACAGGGGACATGTCAGGACATGGTTGGTTAAGCATTGGGACAGAATAATGAAGAGGGTGAGCCAAGTGGTGCAGACAGGGGACATGTCAGGACATGGTTGGTTAAGCATTGGGACAGAATAATGAAGAGGGTGAGCCAAGTGGTGCAGACAGGGGACATGTCAGGACATGGTTGGTTAAGCATTGGGACAGAATAATGAAGAGGGTGAGCCAAGTGGTGCAGACAGGGGACATGTCAGGACATGGTTGGTTAAGCATTGGGACAGAATAATGAAGAGGGTGAGCCAAGTGGTGCAGACAGGGGAGATGTCAGGACATGGTTGGTTAAGCATTGGGACAGAATAATGAAGAGGGTGAGCCAAGTAGTGCAGACAGGGGACATGTCAGGACATGGTTGGTTAAGCATTGGGACAGAATAATGAAGAGGGTGAGCCAAGTGGTGCAGACAGGGGAGATGTCAGGACATGGTTGGTTAAGCATTGGGACAGAATAATGAAGAGGGTGAGCCAAGTAGTGCAGACAGGGGACATGTCAGGACATGGTTGGTTAAGCATTGGGACAGAATAATGAAGAGGGTGAGCCAAGTGGTGCAGACAGGGGACATGTCGTTATTGCTGTTAGTTGCTAGAGTTAAACCCCTGCTACTATTGATCTGGGTCTTCTAGATTGATTTCCCTCCGCTCCTTCAGAGAAATAAGTCCAGACCAGTAGGTGAGGAAGGATAAGGATGCTGTATAGGTTTAGTTCCTGGGACGGGGTCTGGGCCAGGTGTGTTTGGAATAAGAGACGGCATAGTGGAAAAGTCCTGCTCGGCCTGTGGGAAACCGGAGGCGCGCACAGGGACCAGGCCTACAGAGAGCACATGATATTAGGTCCTTCTTCCTAATAATTTCAGGAATTTCATTATTTCCTCTGAAAATATTTGTCCGGCTTTTTGGCCGTGCATGAGGGGAAAAAAGGGTCAGGGGGGTTTAATGGCGAGATGAGTAAATCAACAACAGATAAAAGCAGTACTATTGTAGGTCAGAACCCATCTAAACTGAGTTCAATTAAGTCTAATGTATTGGCTCTGTGACAACAACACAACACACATCAGATGTGGACTGGATGGACGGATGCAGGCGTTAGCATGACTGCATGAAAACAGGCCCGGCTGCAAATGTGTCTGTCAGGGTGCATGGGATTTGCACTCTTCTGTGTGTATACATGTGATCAGCTTTGTATGAAAGTAATTGACTGCTTGATGTTGTGGGAGGCTGTTGAAAAAGGGGGAGAGAGCAGTGCCTGTCTGACCAGTGGCCTGTATTCATGGATGCCAAGGGAAGCCAGGTTTCGTCAAATATTTGACCAATAAAAAAATATGAATTATAAAATAATTTATCTTTCGTCTCTCTGTGTTTTCATAATTTTATGTAAATACGCAAGTGGCTGAATCTTACCGGATATATCATCAGAGCGAGGGAAACAGCGCCTCTTAGTATGTGTAGCCCATGTATCTGATGCTGTGGAGCAAAAGAGTATGACGTTGTCGCCGTAGCATTTCATTGACTGATGCCAGCAAGAATTTGGACTCCATTGTTGCATTCTTTAAATAAAAGATCTAGGCAATCAGCGTTGAGCTGAGCTCAACTTTGGGTTGTCCTGGTGCAGCAAAACTCCCCCCAAGGGAGGCCAGTTTGGATTTGGATTCACACAATCAAATCACATCCAAAGCAAAATGTCATTTTCAGAAAAACGTGCCTGTTTCTGATTTGCTTGTGTTGATGTCCTGCAGTAGCTAGCTTGATAAATCGGTCCTTTTCTAAGCCGTGGATGGAGATGTCGATTTGGACTTAATTCTCTCTACAGGCAATGATTATGTCAGCGATTCTGATTTAATCATAAATTAATATGGTGTGCCACTGGCCTGAGAGATTGAAGTTCAATATGTAGCCTAGATGTAGCCTAGTAGGCTCATGTTACTAGCTAGCTAACTTAGCTGGTTCATTGTTGCCCATGCGAGAAAGTTAAGCTAGCAAGCATTTTAGCTACAGTAGCTTGCGAAAGTTTTCACCCCCCTTGGCATTTTTCCTATTTTGTTGCTTTACAACCTGGAATTAAAATGTATTTTGGGGGGGTTTGTATCATTCGATTTACACAACATGCCTACCACTTTGAAGATGCAAAACATATTTTTTTGTGAAACAAACAAGAAATAAAATAAAAAACTGAAAACTTGAGTGTGCATAACTATTCAACCCCATAAAGTCAATACTTTGTAGAGACACCTTTTGCAGGAATTACATCGGCAAGTCTCTTGAGGTATGTCTCTATACGCTTGGCACATCTAGCCACTGGGATTTTTGCCCATTCTTCAAGGCAAAACTGCTCCAGCTCCTTCAAGTTGGATGGGTTCCGCTGGTGTACAGCAATCTTTAAGTCATACCACAGATTCTCAATTGGATTGAGGTCTGGGCTTTGACTAGACCCTTCCAAGACATTTAAATGTTTCCCCTAAAACCACTCGAGTGTTGTTTTAGCAGTATGCTTAGGGTCATTGTCCTGCTGGAAGGTGAACCTCCATCCCATTCTCAAATCTCTGGAAGACTGAAACAGCTTTCCTTCAAGTATTTCCCTGTATTTAGCGCCATCCATCATTCCTTCAATTCTGATCAGTTTCCCAGTCCCTGCCGATGAAAAACATCCCTACAGCATGATGCTGCCGCCACCATGCTTCACTGTGGGGATGGTGTTCTCAGGGTGATGAGAGGTGTTGGATTTGTGCCAGACCTAGCGTTTTCCTTGATGGCCAAAAAGCTAAATTTTAGGCTCATCTGACCGGACTACATTCTTCCATATGTTTGGGGAGTCTCCCAAATACCTTTTGGTGAACAACAAACATGTTTGCTTATTTTTTTCTGGACACTCTTCTGTAAAGCTCAGCTCTGTGGAGTGTTCGGCTTAAAGTGGTCCTATGCACAGATACTCCAATCTCTGCTGTGGAGCTTTGCAGCTCCTTCAGGGTTATCTTTGGTCTCTTTGTTGTCTCTCTAATTAATGCCCTCTTTGCCTTGTCCGTGAGTTTTGGTGGGCGGCCCTCTCTTGGCAGGTTTGTTGTGGTGCCATATTCTTTCTATTTTTTAATAACGGATTTAATGGTGCTCCGTGAGATGTTCAAAATTTCAGATATTTTTTTAGAACCCAACCCTGATCTGTACTTCTCCACAACTTTGTCCCTGACCTGTTTGGAGAGCTCCTTGGTATTCATGGTGCCGCTTGCCTGATGGTGCCGCTTGCTTGGTGGTTCCCCTTGCCAGTGTTCCAGACTCTGGGGCCTTTCAGAACATGTGTATATATACTGAGATCATGTGACACTTAGATTGCACACATGTGGACTTTATTTAACTAATTATGTGACTTCTGAAGGTAATTGGTTGCAACAGATCTTATTTAGGGGCTTCATAGACAAGAGGGTGAACACATATACACGCACCACTTTGCAAATTTTTTTGTTTTTTTTGTTGAATTTTTTTAAACAAGTTCTTTTTTTTCATTTCGCTTCACCAATTTGGACTATTTTATGTCTGTTCATTATATGAAATCCAAATGAAAATCTATTTAAATTAGAGGTTGAAATGCAACAAAATAGGAAAAACGCCAAGGGGGGCAAATACTCCTGCAAGGCACTGTAGGTAGCCTGTGACAACAAATTCTAAAAGCATACTGTATGACAGAACCATAGACCGTTTTGAAAGAGAGGAGGATGGCATTGGCGTTCAACTGGTCTACAAGTACAGTAAGGTGAGTCAAACATTTGTTTTGCTTGCGTGCACACACACAGAAATCAGTATCATGGACAGCCACATGATATTTAGCAACATTGGACTAATTTGTTTTTGGTATAATAAGTTCATTTTCAGTGTATTAAAGCATATATAGCCTTGTGGATTTGATGTTTAAATGTTTAAGTTGAAATGGTGCAGGAATAGCGGAGGCAGTGCTCCTGTTGTCTTTGTGCTGACTCTGTGGCAACTCTGTGGTTCTAAATCAGTAGATGTTTAGTAAACTGTCTAAAACATGAACTTGCTTGACCTTGCAGGTCATAACTATTTGCTACATGCAATATCTGCTTTGTGGATTTCACTGGTCAGATGTTGCTCTCCGGTTATGTGATGAAACAAACATATGTGTAGTTGAATGTATTCTGCCACTGTGACTGTTGTCTTTTTGTTGTCACGGGCCAGCCTAATTTTATATCACGATGGCGTATGAACGAATGCGTTATAGAGCAAACAAGGCAACATATGTTGTAATATTGCTTTTTTACTGGCTTGGCCTCCTCAGTGATTTTACTCACACACCGCTACTGTGTCTGACACTATTTTGTGGTGTTGGAGGGCCAGTAGGAGGCACTCTTTCCTCTGGTCTAAAAAATATCCCAATGCCCCAGGGCAGTGATTGGGGACACTGCCCTGTGTGTAGGGTGCCGTCTTTCGGATGGGACGTTAAACGGGTGTCCTGACTCTCTGAGGTCATTAAAGATCCCATGGCACTTATCGTAAGAGTAGGGGTGTTAACCCCGGTGTCCTGGCTAAATTCCCAATCTGGCCCTCAAACCATCATGGTCACCTAATAATCCCCAGTTTACAATTGGCTCATTCATCCCCCTCCTCTCCCCTGTAACTATTCCCCAGGTCGTTGCTGCAAATGAGAACGTGTTCTCAGTCAACTTACCTGGTAAAATAACGGTAAAATAAATAAATAAAATAAAATTTTAGCCAGTGGGGCCTCTGGGAGTGAGTATTCCAGTCTTGGGCCTGTCATGCAATCGACTTTGTCTCTCCTCCTTTCTAACACTCGCTCTCACTTTCCCTGTCTCTCCCTCCTCTCTTTTGTGCTCTCCCCATCTCTAACGCCCTCCCTCCTTCCCACTCTCACTTTCCCTATCTCTCCCTCCTCTCTTTTGTGCTCTCCCCATCTCTAACGCACTCCCTCCTTCCCACTCTCACTTTCCCTGTCTCTCCCTCCTCTCTTTTGTGCTCTCCCCATCTCTAACGCCCTCCCTCCTTCCCACTCTCACTTTCCCTATCTCTCCCTCCTCTCATTTGTGCTCTCCCCATCTCTAACGCCCTCCCTCCTTCCCACTCTCACTTTCCTGGCTCCCAGTCTCTTCTCTAAGGATGTCTCTGGTTTAACCCAAATTAGGGCCTGATGGGTCAGTTTCACCCCCCTCAGTGCTCCTCTCCCCTCGTCTCTTACCCTTCATCCTCTATCCTTCGCCCCTTGCCCCATATTCCTCGTCCATTGCCCCTTGTGAGCCACAGGGGAGAGACAATTTTCCATTCATTTGAAGACTCCACTTTTCATGCATGCCCTGGGAAGAAAATCTACTGTAGATCACTTAGAAAGACAGAGAGAGAGAGAGAGAGAGAGAGAGAGAGAGAGAGAGAGAGAGAGAGAGAGAGAGAGAGAGAGAGAGAGAGAGAGAGAGGAGAGAGGAGAGAGAGGAGAGAGAGAGAGAGAGAGAGAGGAGAGAGAGAGAGAGGAGAGAGAGAGAGAGAGAGAGAGAGAGAGAGAGAGAGAGAGAGAGAGAGAGAGAGAGAGAGAGAGAGAGAGAGAGAGAGAGAGAAGTCGAGAGTAGAGCCTCAGAGAGAAGAGCCGAAAAAGGCGAAAATGTAACTTCACTAAATTAAGATGTCAGCGGGCATCTGTTCTGGGGCAGTCCAGGGTGCAAAGAGAGCTCAAACTGCAGTGTTAATGCTTTTATATCTGATACATATTAAATGAAAGATTATGACTTCATCCATTTACACCCATATATAATTCATATAAGCCCATAAATTTGCCTCGTATACATACGTCTGGGGCTGCTGAGTGTGAAACGCTGCGGTGAGTTGGCATGGTGATGGCGGCCTGACGGCCAAGAACACTTTTAAATCGGTGGGCCCCTCAGCTCTCCTGTCATCGGCTTGGTCAACACCGCAGACCCTAAAGGCCTCATTCAACCCTGCCGTTATTACCACATTGACACGCTCTTTTTCTCCATCCTTAATCTTTTGTGCTTTTTCCCGCTCTAAGGAGGACACAACCTACGTAAGACCAATTGTTGACACTAGGATTCAAAAGTTGGACACCCAAGCTAGACAACTGGGACTTCCAGAGTTAGAGTTAAAGTACAGCATAGAAAATATGCGCCTAGAAACACATGATAAAGTTTCCAGTACTTGTAGTGTATCTGTTTATCTTAAGTGGAGACTCTTAATAGTGTTGGTGGTGTGTCCGTACCAACCAATCATGACCTTAAAGTGGGGTTTCAGAGGTGGTGGGACAGTCTTGAAAACGTGTTGGCATTCTCAGGTCAAATTCAACATGACAGTGTTGCATGTGAATGCCACTAGATGACATTTCTGTACTATCGCATGTAAATTCCAAATCAACTCCTAAGTAAGGATGCTTACTGTTGTTTCACCTCAGATTTTCACATACTGGTAAGCACAGTCAGGACCAGACATAAGTAAGAATGTCATCCCATGAAAAATCCCCTGACAATAACATAAAATATCAGCATAACCGTAAAACAGTATAACAACAAAGGCCTGTGAAAACAATGCAAAATATTTCCTTTTATGCGAGGGGATTGTTAGGTATTATCAGTGGTATTTCCAGAGGAGCCTCTGTCTGTGGACTGCAGAGAAGAGCAGCTAGCGATGCAGAGCTGCTGAGCCGAGCGGCCTACCACTGTCCCCTCATAGCCAGATTCCTAAACACACTAAGTGGTAACAGGCATGAGGGCTACAAAAATAAACGCAGTACCTCACAGCCATTGTTCCCTTGCGTATGTAGTGCATAGTTCGTCCAGAATTCCACAATTAGGGAGGAATGTCGAATAATGTTTGTAGTGCGGCCCTCCATGAGGTTCTCTAGACATACCATAATCAAACCAAAATAAAGAAGCACTCGGGGAGCTTCTCTTTTTTCAACTTCAGAATTCTCTCTCTTTCTTCATTTCTCTTTCAATCTCTCTTATCCCCCCTTTTAAGAGCCCATCTTTCATATGTCTGCAGGGAGATTTGAATGGAAGGGACTGTAAGTGTGTGCCAATAGCTGATTTCTATGAGACGCCGTCTTGGCTGACTGTTGATGAATGACTTTGTGATGATGACTGAAACGGAGGGGAGGAAAGAGATGGCAAACCCACCTGCTTCTTCTTTCTGATGTCGCCTCACACAGAGTTGTTTAGCAGCCATGTTAAATACAGAGAGTGCCAGCGAGACAGTGCTTCCAGGCCTTTGCAATGAGCATGATAGAAAACAGCCTAGTGCCTTGAATCTGGCTACATCAGAAAGACACAAATATTCCCCACAATAGCCCTATTTGGGGCTTTTTCCACCCCCCTCTCTTTAGCATGACGCTGTCCAAAAACATCTACTAGCATCTGACATTGGTAGATTTTTTTTCCAGTCACCGCTAGAAATTCAAGACCACAAGGACCCTCTACAACCGCTGCAAAATGTCTCTGTCCTCAGTGTTCGAGTTTCACGGCCGCCAAGAAAAACCTCTTTACTACTGGAGCCCCTCAAGGTCCATGACAAAAAGAAGTTCCAGAGAGAATCAGAGACCGTTTTTCTCACTGCTGCTCAATCATCCTCCATGGCACAGAGTAGGAATCCTGCACATACTGGCAGGTATTAGAGCAGTGGAGGCCTCAGCATCTCCTCTCAGTAACCCTAACAAACTGGTGGAAAAAAATATGTATTTTATTTCAATGTTTTTATGAATACCACTAGCAACAACAGAATAAACTAATTTTGAATTACATACCAACAGTAGAAAATAAGAGAATATCTTTTTTCTAATGATGTCAACTCTATTTCTCAACTAAAATTGAATACATTACACTCACTGGAGTATCTAACATAGGCTTTGAAAAAGCACCCACGAATAGGCTACCAGTGTGGCAAGTGCCGCTGGCTGCTGGTAAGCTTTCTTGACTAGGACATTCATTTTTGCCAACACATGACTAACCTTTGTTCACCACAGGCTCTTAAGGAACAAAATTGGAGTTACCTTTCCAGCTTATAGTCTTTGTAAGAGTTAACACTTCCTCTTCCAATTACAATGTGGGGAGAACAAAATCATTTAAAACTATGTACCTGATCTATTTATTGTAAAATGTTGATTACTTCTCCTTGCCATTATCATGCACCTAATGATAAGACAAGACGTGCAAAAAATACAGTACCAGTCAAAAGTTTGAACACACCTACTAATTCAAGAGGTTTTCTTTATTTTTACCATTTTCTATATTGTGAAATAATAGTGAAGGCCTTAAAATCTATGAAATAATAACACATGTGGAATCATGTAGTAACCAAAAAAGTGTTAAACAAATCAATATATTTTATATTTGAGATTCTTCAAAGTACCCTTTGCCTCGATGACAGCTTTGCACATGCTTGGCATTCTCCCAACCAGGTTCATGAGGTAGTCACCTGGAATGCATTTCAATTAACAGGTGAGCCATGTTAAAAGTTAATTTGTGGAATTTCTTTCCTTCTTAATGAGTTTGAGCCAATCAGTTGTGTTGTGACAAGGTAGGAGTGGTAAACAGAAGATAACCCTATTTGTTAAAAGACCAAGTCCATATTATGGCAAGAACAGCTCAAATAAGCAAAGAGAAACAACAGTCCATCATTACTTTAAGACATGAAGGTCTGTCAATCCGGAAAATGTCAAGAACTTTTAACGTTTCTTCAAGTGCAGTGGCAAAAACCATCAAGCATTATGATGAAACTGGCTCTCATGAGGACCGCCACAGGAAAGGAAGACCCATAGTTACCTCTGCTACAGAAAATACGTTCATTAGAGTCACCAGCCTCAGAAATTGCAGCCCAAATAAATGCTTCAAGTAACAGACACATATCAACGTCAACTGTTCAGAAGAGACGGTTTGAATCCGGCCTTCATGGTCGATCTGCTGCAAAGAAACCACTACTAAAGGACACCAATAATAAGAAGAGACTTGCTTGGGCCAAGAAACATGAACAATAGACATTAGACCGGTGGAAATTTGTCCTTTGCTCTGATGAGTCCAAATTTTAGATTTTTGGTTTCAACCGCCGTGTCTTTGTGAGACAGAGTAGCTGAACGGATGATCTCCGCATGTGTGGTTCCCACCGGGAAGCATGGAGAAGGAGGTGGGATGGTGCTTTGCTGGTGACACTGTCAGTGATTTATTTAGAATTCAAGGCATATTTAACCAGCATGGCTTCCACAGCATTCTGCAGCGATACAACATCCCATCTGGTTTTCAACAGGACAATGACCCAACAGACCTCCAGGCTGTGTAAGGTCTATTTGACCAAGAAGGAGAGTTATGGAGTGCTGCATCAGATGACCTGGCCTCCACAATCACCCGACTTCAACCCAATTGAGATGGTTTGGGATGAGTTGGACCACAGAGTGAAGGGAAAGTAGCCAAAAAGTGCTCAGCATATGTGGGAACTCCTTCAAGACTGTTGGAAAGGCATTCCAGGTGAAACTGATTGAGAGAATGCCAAGAGTGTGCAAAGGCAAAGGGTGGCTCTTTGAAAAATCTCAAATCTAAAATATATTTTGATTTGTTTAACACTTTTTTGGTTACTACATGATTCCATATGTGTTATTTCATAGTTTTGATGTCTTCACTATTATTCTACAATGTAGAAAATAGTCAAAATAAAGAATGAGTAGGTGTGTCCAAACTTTTGACTGGTACTGCATTTTTGCTAACGTGCAATATGATGGGGTTCCCTAGTTTTGCTGGTTTGCCAAGGAGGGGATCCCTGAGCAAGAAAAGG
>NC_074685.1:22848335-22890835 GCF_029448725.1 Salvelinus fontinalis | reverse complement strand
GATGTCTTGAGATGTTGCTTCAGTACATCCACATAATTTTACATCCTCATTATGCCATCTATATTGTGAAGTGCATCAGTCCCTCCTGCAGCAAAGCACCCCCATATCATGATGCTGCCACCCCCGTGCTTCACGGTTGGGATGGTGTTCTTCGGCTTGCAAACCTCCCCCTTTTTCCTCCAAAGATAACGATGGTCATTATGGCCAAACAGTTTGATTTTTGTTTCATCAGACCAGAGGACATTTCTCCAAAATGTACGATCTTTGTCCCCATGTGCAGTTGCAAACCATAGTCTGTCTTTTTATGGTGGTTTTGGAGCAGTGGTTTCTTCCTTGCTGAGCGGCCTTTCAGGTTATGTCGATATAGGACTCGTTTTACTGTGGATATAAATACTTTTGTACCTGTTTCCTCCAGCATCTTCACAAGGTCCTTTGCTGTTGTTCTGGGATTGATTTGCACTTTTCGCGCCAAAGTACGTTCATCTCTAGGAGACAGAACACGACTCCTTCCTGAGCGGTATGACGGCTGCTTGGTCCCATGGTGTTTATACTTGCGTACTATTGTTTGTATAGATGAACGTTGTATCTTCAGGCGTTTGGAAATTGCTCCCAAGGATGAACCAGACTTGTGGAGGTCTACAATGTTTTTCTGAGATCTTGGCTGATTTCTTTTGATTTTCCCATGAGGTCAAGAAAAGAGGCACTGAGTTTGAAGGTAGGCCTTGAAATACATCCACAGGTACACTTCCAATTGACTCAAATGATGTCAATTAGCCTATCAGAAGCTTCTAAAGCCATGACATAATTTTCTGGACTTTTCCAAGCTGTTTAAATGCACAGTCAACTTAGTGTATGTAATCCTCTGACCCACTGGAATTGTGAAATAATCTGTCTGTAAACAGTTATTGGAAAAATGACTTGTGTCATGCACAAAGTAGATGTCCTAACCGACTTGCCAAAACTATAGTTTGTTAACAAGAAATGTGTGGAGTGGTTGAAAAACAAGTCTTAATGACTCCAACCAAAGTGTATGTAATGATGATATAGAACAGAACAGTGTGTCCTCTTAAGCCATGATGTGTCAAATCACCCGTGTCCTCATTTTCTCAATCTCTGAAAGGTGTGTGTGTGTGTGTTCAGCTAACACACCAATGTCATCATATGTCACATCTCTGAGAATTAGGGTTGCTATGTGTCAATATACCCAATGTTCTCATAAGTCACCTTTCTCTGAAGGGGGTTGTGTCTAGTTAATCCAATCATGTCCTCACCTCCCTCTAAATGGGGCTGGTATGTGGTTAACACACCACTGTGTTATCATGTGGTCCTCATGTCTCATCTGCCGTAGAAACAGCATGCATTAGAGAGCATATTAGTGGCCCTCTGAGAGACCACTAAGAGGCGGATTCATCTCGAAACCACACATGCACACACAAGCATGCACGCACACAAACACACACACACACAAGCACACAAACACACACACACACACACAGCTCCGCATCAAATGTGATAGGTTAAGGAACATTAGCTTTGCTGTGGGACTGCTGTGTGAACAGTGCTGCTACACACAGCGACAAAGACCCTCACACCAATCGCCCCCTCAAACCACAAAAGTGTATGGAGTGGCAAAGAGCAAAGGGTGGGGATCTTTAGTAGCACGGTGGAGGTAACCCCCCACTCCTACCTCCTGCCTCTCCAGCTAACACAAACACACTAAACAGACACAGCAATGCTTTAATGTGAAATATCTAATCAACCATTCCAGGAACAGAGGACATCCAGCAAACAAATGTGGTCATTTAGCTTCCAAATCCAATCTGCTTGCTTAGCACCACTCTCATTTACATCATTAGATGGTCATTTGAGGTCCAGCCTTTAAACTTGCAATCTCTCATTATTTGGTTGAATTTGCATATGTTTCAAGCAAAGCTAAAGCAGTAGCTCTTCAGGACACGCAATTATGAGTATGGATTTGTGGATTACTATGACTGCTCACTATCACATCATTATCGGTTAATAAAGGGCTAGAGGAGCATTACTGAGTGGCCACATCACATGCATGGCCAGCCTCCTCGCCCATCCCTCGCTCAAAGGACAGAGGGATGAGACAGCAATGATCGTTTACATGTCAAGGCCCTCCATTGAAATCAAGCGGAAGAGGATTGGACAGAAAGATGTAGCGGACAAAAAAAAGGCGTCGGGCAAAGAAGAACAGGATGAAAAACGGCAGTGTTCCCATGAAACAACTCCTATTAATTAAGCTATAAATAGAATGAACGTTGTTTAGCCATATCATAAGAGATTCATAACTCTCCTCAATATGCTCGTTATTACTCCTATCTCTACATGTGTGTACTCTGTCTTGTAGCTGCAGTTCTATTATTAGTTGATTACATTTGCTTGTCCTTGAGGTATCTCCCCTATGCAGAGGCAGAGCGACGGTAAATAACATCATATACAACACCATTATATGACATGGGGGAAATATTACAGCAGTGAACAGGAAAACACAGCGGTCCATTCAATATCTCACTGGAGACACACAATATCAGTCACTTTAATAGCAATGGGGACCTAGGGGCATTGGGTAGAAGATTTATTAAAAGCAAGTCTATTTTCATTAATATTTAAGCTCAACAAGGAGCCTGTTTTTTCCAACACCCTCCTCCTCGTCTCCTTCCTGGCTGAGGTAATGAAAAATGGAACAGTAACGAAAAAATATCACCCCAGCAGTCTGGGTCCCTGTATCAGGGGCCTTACAAAGTCATATTTTATAACGGGCACTTTATATGACAGCCCATCTCCGGGGGTCAAGGTTCATGTTCCAAGACATTATCAATCCCAGCGGAAGGTCAGAGGGAGAATGTCAGTGATGTGATTATGGGGCTAACTGGCTAGCTGTGTGACGTCCCCGGGCAAAGTCAATGTGACCGCTGCAGCATTTGTGTGTGTGTGTGTGTGTGTCCATATGTGTTTGCACATTCATGTGTGTGTCTCACAGAGAGATAGACATCTTGTGTATGTATTTGTGTGTCTGCCTCACAGGTGGCCTCAGCGTTAAACAGAGGGCCAGGCAGACTGTGAGGAACACACAGCCTACAACACTGCCTAGACAGTCTCTTCTAGCAGCAGTGTGTGTTTGTGTGTATAGGCCATTGATATTCCCCTCCACAGACATAACACAATGACACCAGCCAGAATGAAGGAAAGAGGGAGAGAGAGAGAGAGAGAGAGAAGGGAGTGCCGATTGATATTGATCAAGGAAGACAGAGGACAGGGGGAGACAGAGGGAGGAGTTTTGGGAGAGAAGGGGAGAGGGGGCGAGGAGAAGAGTGGGGGAGGATAAGATTGATGGATAACGCTGCAGATGTAATAATGTCCCACACAACAGACCTAATTTCCTTTACACCCCATCTGGGTGTGTATCTCCTCTCTTTCTGAGCTCTCTCTCTATCTCTTGCTATCTCATGCTGTGCCCACTTATGTGTGTCTGTTTCTGTACTTATCTGTACCCATCTTGAAAGTTGGTAAGTATGGATTGTGAGTGTGTTTTTCTGAGTGTGTTTATCTGTGTATGTGTACATATACATATACAGTACCAGTCAAAAGTTTGGACACACCTACTCATTCAAGGGTTCTTCTTTATTTTTACTATTTTCTACAATGTAGAATAATAGTGAAGACATCAAAACTATGAAATAACACATATGGAATCATGTGGTAACCAAAAAAGTGTTAAACAAATCAAAATAGATTTTAGATTCTTCAAAGTAGCCACCCTTTGCCTTGATGACAGCTTTGCACACTCTTGGCATTCTCTCAACCAGCTTCACCTGGAATGCTTTTTCAACAGTCTTGAAGGAGTTCCCACATATGCTGAGCACTTGTTGGCTGTTTTTCCTTCACTTTGCAGTCCAACTTATCCCAAACCATCTCAATTGGGTTGAGGTCGGGTGATTGTGGAGGCCAGGTCATCTGATGCAGCACTCCATCACTCTCCTTCTTAGTCAAATAGACCTTACACAGCCTGGAGGTGTTCCACTATGCGCAAAACAGATGGGATGGTGTATCCCTGCAGAATGCTGGTTAAGTGTGCCTTGAATTCTAAATAAATCACAGAGAGTGTCACCAGAAAAGCACCATCACACCACCTCCTCCATGCTTCACGGTAGGAAACACACATTCAGAGATCATCCGTTCACCTACTCTGCATCTCACAACGACACGGCAGTTGGAACCAAAAATCTCAAATTTGGACTCATCAGACCAAAGGACAGATTTCCACTGGTCTAATGTCCATTGCTCGTGTTTCTTGGCCCAAGCATGTCCCTTCTTCGTATTGGTGTCCTTTAGTAGTGGTTTCTTTGCAGCAATTCGACCATGAAGGCCTGATTCCTTTGAACAGTTGATGTTGAGATATCTGTTACTTGAACTCTGTGAAGCATTTATTTGGGCTGCAATTTCTGAGGCTGGTAACTCTAATATTCTTATCCTCTGCAGCAGAAGTAACTCTGGGAATGTGGGAACTTCTTCAAGACTGATAGAAAAGCATTCCAGGTGAAGCTGGTTGAGAGAATTCAAAGTGTGTGCAACGCTGTCATCAAGGCAAATGGTGGCTACTTTGAAGAATCTCAAATCTCAAATATATTTTGATTTGTTTAACACTTTTTTGGTTACTACATGTTTCAATGTGTGTTATTTCATAGTTTTGATGTCTTAACTATTATTCTACAAGAAAGAAAATAGTAAAAAATAAATACAAATCCTTGAATGAGTAGGTGTGTCCAAACCTTTGACATACAGTACCTATCAAAGGTTTAGACACACCTACTAATTTAAGGATTTTAATTTATTTTTACTGTCTTCTACATTGTAGATTAATAGTGTGTGTATATATATATATATATACACTGTATATTCCTGCTTCCCTCTGGTCAATAGATAAACTTGTAAACTCCCCGTCACCTTCTCCTCATTGCAACAGACGACAAACGTGTTGACAGACGTTCCTCATGACTTCCTAGTGACACCATTAGCTGTTCCTGTGATAATAGGTCAATACGCTGCAGAACTGTTGACAGAAGATGTGTGATCACTGGTTGCTAATGCGCACAATGTACACACACACACACACGCACATACACACACACACACACACACACCAGCCAGCGAGATCTTAACAAGGCAAAAAAAATAACCTTTTCTCCCTAGTGTGTTCCTTGTTTTTTCCCTCTCTCTTTGCTCTGTTCTCTCTTTCTCCATGATCTCTCTGATCTCTCTTTCACTTGTCCGGATCTCTGGCTTTACACAGAGCTGTGATGGCTTTACACGTTCATAAAGCTGTGAGCTGATGACGATCCTCTTTGAGAGATGAGCCGATGCAGATGAATTCCCAGATAACAGTACAGAGAAAGAGAAGGCCATGTCACAACCTGATTTCTCTATCTGCATTTGAACTAATTTAAATACTCTGAGAATCATTTTTGTATTTTAGCAAACTTATTCTGACACAGAAAGAAAGAAGGAAAGAAAGAAAGAAAGAAGTAAGACTAAATAAAAGTAGATAATAAAACGCGAGTCATCCAAACCTGATGCCCTGAACTGATAGTCCAAGAGCCTGAGTTCTTTGCCTTCTCTCAGCTTATCTTTCTTTCTTTCGCTTCTTTGGTAAGGCAAATAAAACCACTCCCTATCTTCCTACAACAAAGAACACCAGCAATAAAAACTATCAAAAACAACCCCCACGCATTCCATATTAGGCTCATAAATACACTGAAGTATTTCCCTCTATTTATTAAAAACTACAGACACCTATAAAGTGTGTGGGTGGGTGTGAAAATGGAGATGGTATATCCTTATAGACTTCACCTGTAGTGAGAGATCCCCGGTTATAGTCCAATAAACAGAGACAGGCACTCCTCCTTCACATCCCTGGTAAAGTGGCCCACTCTCCTCTCAGTCAAACGGCCAGCGGTGTGTGTGTTGACGGTGTGTGTGTCAGAGTGAGTGTGTGTGTGTGTTGTGTTCCACAGCTGTGTGAATTAGAGGAGTGCAGGGACTGCGCTTCTGTTTCTGAGCTGAACGGAGAGAAGGAGAGAGAGAGCAAGAGGGAGAGAGAGAATGCCCAGTGGGATTTGTAGGGAGACTCCCACCCAGCAGCGCAACCACAACAAGAGATAGAGAGAAAGAGGGAGGAGGGGGAGGAGCTAAAGAAAGAGGAAGAGAGGACTGGGGAGAGGAAGAAGTGTGTGTGTGTGTCTATGTGTGTACACCCATTAGAGCCCCCCCCCCCCCCACCCGAGCCCATCCCTGGTCAAGACATCAAGGCGCTGTGTACAGTTGCCATGTCCCACGGGACACACAGAGCCATTAGCATTCATCACTTTACCGCCCCCGACTTTTCTAACACACACATACACATACAGTAGCTTTGATTTTACTTAACCATGAAAGGCAAAAAAATAGAATAGACAGGCGTTAGGCAGATGTACACACACACAGTGAACACCTCTCCGAGACATGAACATGGGAATAAGAACAAATACCAGGGCTAAGGGAGAGAGAAGCAGAGGAAACCTCGCTCTCTCTCGCTCTCATCTCTGTTATTTATTGGCATGGGAAACATGTTTACACTGCCAAATCAAGTGGAATAGATAATAAACATAAGTGAAATAGACTAATCAAAATAAACAGTAAACATTATACTCACAAAAGTTTCAAAAAAAGTATATTTCAAATGTTATATAACTGGCTATGTATAGTGTTGTAAAATGTGCAAATAGTTCAAGTACAAAAGGGAAAATGTACAGATAAATATAGTTTATGTTTACATTAGTGTTTGTGCTTCACTGGTTGCCCTTTTCTTGTTGCAACAAGTCACACATATTGTTGCTGTGATGACACACCGTGGCATTTCACCTAATATATATGGGAGTTTATCTAAATTGGATTTGTTTTGGAATTCTTTATGGGTCTGTGTAATCTAAGGGAAATATGTGTCTCTAGTATGATCATTCATTTGGCATGAGGTTAGAAAGTGCAGCGCAGTGGGCACATAGCCTGTCTTCATCTCTCTGTAGGTGATGGCTTTTTTAGAGAAGGTTAGAACATCACTTCCTTTTCGGGGGTTTAAAATGTAGCATCTCCTTTCTGGATTTGAATCATTAGCAGGTATCGTCCTAATTCTGCTCTGTATGCATTATTTGGTGTTTTACATTGTACAGAAGTTTGCATGCAAAGTCTCCCTTTGGTGATTGTCCCATTTTGCGAATTCTTCATTAGTGACCGGACCCCAGACCTCACAACCATAGAATGGCGCCGGAGGAGATGGCTGCTGTTTTCTGGTCTCCTAACCAATTGTGCTATTTTGTGTGTTTTTTCGCGTTAATTGTAACTTATTTTGTACTACCACCGTCTCTTATGACCGAAAAGAGCTTCTAGATATCAGGACAGCGATTACTCACCTCGTACTTGACGAAGATTTTTCAATAACGAGTCGGACGAGAAGGATTTACTTCAGATGCCCGACAAGGTCCAAATCCCTGTCAGTGGCAGGAGAAAAAGACGAAGATATCGAGGACGTAGGTCGGGGTGCCTTGTAAGGATCCGACGGCGAGTGGGTAATCTGCCTACACCATCAGTCCTACTGGCCAACGTACAATCATCGGATAACAAAATAGACGAGCTACGATCACATCGGGACATACAGCTGGCGCGGTTTATGCTGCATCAGCAAGATAGAACAGCCGCCTCCGGTAAGACAAGGGGTAGTGGTCTGTGTATATTTGTTAAAAACAAAAGATGCATCTAATATTAGGGAAGATTTTAGGTTTTGCTCGCCTGAGGTAGAGTATCTCATGATAAGCTGTAGACCACACTATTTAACAAGAGAGTTTTAATCTATATTTTTCTTTGCTGTCTATTTACCACTACAAACCGATGCTGGCACTTAAACCGCTCTCAATGATCTGTATGAGGCCATAAGCAAACAGGAAACGCTCATCCTGGGGCGGCGCTCGTAGTGGCCGGGGACCTTAATGCAGGGAAACTTAAATCCGTTTTACCTCATTTCTACCAGCATGTTCAATGTGCAACCAGAGAGAAAAGAACTCTGGACCACCTTTACTACACACACAGAGATGTGTACATAGCTCTCCCTCTCCTTCCATTTGGCAAATCTGACCATAATTCTATCCTCCCGATTCCTGCTTACAAGCAAAAACTAAAACAGGAAGCACCAGTGGCCCATAAAGAAGTGTTCAGATGACACAGATGCTAAGCTACAGGACTGTTTTGCCAGCACAGACGGGAATATGTTCCGGGATTCTTCCGATGGCATTCAGGAGTACACCACATCAAATCGCATTTGTCACATGCGCCGAATGCAACCGGTGTAGACCTTACAGTGAAATGCTTACTTACAAGCCCTAACCAACAATGCAGTTCAATAGTTAAGAAAATATTTACTAAATGAACTAAAGTAAAAATGTAAATAAAAAGTAACACAATAAAATAACAATACCGAAGCTATATACAGGGGGTACCAGTACAGAGTCAATGTGCGGGGGTACAGGTCAGTCGAGGTAATTTGTATATGTACTGTAGGTAGGGGTAAAGTGACTATGCATAGATAATAAACAGGGAGTAGCAGCAGTGTAATAACAAAGGAGGGGGGGTGTGGGGGTCAATGTAAATAGTCCACATGGCCATTTGATTCATTGTTCAGCAGTCTTATGTTTTGTGGGTAGAAGCTGTTAAGGAGCCTTTTTGGACCTAGACTGGGTGCTCCGGTACCGCTTGCCATGCGGTAGCAGAGAGAACAGTCTATTTATTATAATTATTTTATTTCACCTTTATTTAACCAGGTAGGCAAATTGAGAACACGTTCTCATTTACAATTGCAACCTGGCCAAGATAAAGCAAAGCAGTTCGACACATACAACAACACATAGTTACACATGGAGTAGAACAAACATACAGTGAAAAATACGTCTATATACAATGTGAGCAAGTGAGGTGAGATAAGGGAGGTGAAGGCAAATAAAATATATTAATAAATAAAAATATAAAAAAGGCCATGGTGGCGAAGTAAATACAATATAGCAAGTAAAAAAAACACTGGAATGGTTGGTTTGCAGTGGAAGAAGGTGCAAAGTAGAGATATAAATAATGGGGTGCAAAGGAGCAAAATAAATAAATACAGTAGGTAAAGAGGTAGTTGTTTGGGCTAAATTATAGATGGGCTATGTACAGGTGCAGTAATCTATGAGCTGCTCTGACAGCTGGTGCTTAAAGCTAGTGAGGGAGATAAGTGTTTCCAGTTTCAGAGATTTTTGTAGTTCGTTCCAGTCATTGGCAGCAGAGAACTGGAAGGAGAGGCGGCCAAAGGAAGAATTGGTTTTGGGGGTGACCAGAGAGATATACCTGCTGGAGCGTGTGCTATGGGTGGGCGTTGCTATGGTGACCAGCGAGCTGAGATAAGGGGGGACTTTACCTAGCAGGGTCTTGTAGATGACCTGGAGCCAGTGGGTTTGGCGACGAGTGTGAAGCGAGGGCCAGCCAACGAGAGCGTACAGGTCGCAGTGGTGGGTAGTATATGGGGCTTTGGTGACAAAACGGATGGCACTGTGATAGACTGCATCCAATTTATTGAGTAGGGTTTTGGAGGCTATTTTGTAAATGACATCACCGAAGTCGAGGATTGGTAGGATGGTCAGTTTTACAAGGGTATGTTTGGCAGCATGAGTGAAGGATGCTTTGTTGCGGAATAGGAAGCCGTTTCTAGATTTAACTTTGGATTGGAGATGTTTGATGTGAGTCTGGAAGGAGAGTTTACAGTCTAACCAGACACCTAGGTATTTGTAGTTGTCCACATATTCTAAGTCAGAGCCGTCCAGAGTAGTGATGTTGGACAGGCGGGCAGGTGCAGGCAGCGATCGGTTGAAGAGCATGCATTTAGTTTTACTTGTATTTAAGAGCAATTGGAGGCCACGGAAGGAGAGTTGTATGGCATTGAAGCTCGCCTGGAGGGTTGTTAACACAGTGTCAAAAGAAGGGCCAGAAGTATACAGAATAGTGTCGTCTGCGTAGAGGTGGATCAGAGACTCACCAGCAGCAAGAGCGACATCATTGATGTATACAGAGAAGAGAGTCGGTCCAAGAATTAAACCCTGTGGCACCCCCATAGAGACTGCCAGAGGTCCGGACAACAGACCCTCCGATTTGACACACTGAACTCGATCAGAGAAGTAGTTGGTGAACCAGGCGAGGCAATCATTAGAGAAACCAAGGCTGTCGAGTCTGCCGATGAGGATGTGGTGATTGACAGAGTCAAAAGCCTTGGCCAGGTCAATGAATATGGCTGCACAGTACTGTTTCCTATCGATAGCGGTTAAGATATTTTTTATGACCTTGAGCGTGGCTGAGGTGCACCCATGACCAGCTCTGAAACCAGATTGCATAGCGGAGAAGGTATGGTGGGATTCGAGATGGTCGGTAATCTGTTTGTTGACTTGGCTTTCGAAGACCTTAGAAAGGCAGGGTAGGATAGATATAGGTCTGTAGCTGTTTGGGTCAAGAGTGTCCCCCCCTTTGAAGAGGGGGATAACCGCAGCTGCTTTCCAATCTTTGGGAATCTCAGACGACACGAAAGAGAGGTTGAAAAGGCTGGTAATAGGGGTGGCAACAATTTCAGCAGATAGTTTTAGAAAGAAAGGGTCCAGATTATCTAGCCCGGCTGATTTGTAAGGGTCCAGATTTTGCAGCTCTTTCAGAACATCAGCTGACTGTATTTGGGAGAAGGAGAAATGGGGAAGGCGTGGGCGAGTAGCAGAGGGGAGGCCAGTGCTGTTGACCGGGGTAGGGGTAGCCAGGTGGAAAGCATGGCCAGCCGTAGAAAAATGCTTGTTGAAATTCTCAATTATAGTGGATTTGTCGGTGGTGACAGTGTTTCCTATCTTCAGTGCAGTTGGAAGCTGGGTGGAGGTGTTCTTATTCTCCATGGACTTTACAGTGTCCCAGAACTTTTTTGAGTTTGTGTTGCAGGAAGCAAATTTCTGCTTGAAAAAGCTAGCCTTGGCTTTTCTAACTGCCTGTGTATAATGGTTTCTAGCTTCCCTGAAAAGTTGCATATCACGGGGGCTGTTCGATGCTAATGCAGAACGCCATAGGATGTTTTTCTGTTGGTTAAGGGCAGTCAGGTCAGGAGAGAACCAAGGGCTATATCTGTTCCTGGTTCTAAATTTCTTGAATGGGGCATGCTTATTCAAGATGGTGAGGAAGGCATTTTAAAAAAATATCCAGGCATCCTCTACTGACGGGATGAGATCAATATCCTTCCAGGATACCTCGGCCAGGTCGATTAGAAAGGCCTGCTCGCTGAAGTGTTTCAGGGAGCGTTTGACAGTGACGAGTGGAGGTCGTTTGATCGCTGACCCATTACGGATACAGGCAATATGACTTGGGTGGCTGGAGTCTTTGACATTTTTTAGGGCCTTCCTCTGACACCACCTTGTATATTGGTCCTGAACGGCAGGAAGCTTCGCCCCAGTGATGTACTGGGCCGTACGCACTATCCTCTGGATCGGCTTACGGTCAGATGCCGAGCAGTTGCCATACCAGGCGGTGATGCAACCGGTCAGGATGCTGTCGATGTTGCAGCTGTAGAACCCCAGTTTGAGGTAATGAGGGCTTTGGAGCAGGTTTTCATCAAGGATCTCTCTGTACTTTGCTCCGTTCATCTTTCCCTCGATCCTGACTAGACTCCCAGTCCCTGCAGCTGAAAAACATCCACACAGCATGATTCTTTTCAGCACCATGCTCCACCTTAGGGATGGTGCCAGATTTCCTCCTGACGTGACGCTTGGCATTCATACCAAAGAGTTCTATCTTGATTTCATCAGACTGGAGAATCTTGTTTTTCATGGTCTGAGAGTCCTTTAGGTGCCTTTTTAGCAAACACCAAGCGGGCTGTCATATGCCTTTTATTGAGGAGTGGCTTCCGTCTGGCCACTCTACCATAAAGGCCTGATTGGTGGAGTGCTGCAGAGATGGTTGTCCTTCTGGAAGGTTCACCCATCTCCACAGAGGAACTCTGGAGCTCTGTCAGAGTGACCATTAGGTTCTTGTTCACTTCCCTGAAAAAGGCTCTTCTCCCCGATTGCTCAGTTTGGCCAGGCAGCCAGCTCTAGGGGGAGTGTTGTTGGTTCCAAACTTCTTCCATTTAAGAATGATGGAGGCGACTGTGTTCTTGGGGACCTTCAATGCTGCAGAAATGTTTTGGTACCCTTCCCCAGATCTGTGTCTCGACACAATCCTGTCTCGGAGCTCTACAGACAATTCCTTCGACCTCATGGCTTGTTCTTTGCTCTGACATGCACTGTCAACTATGGGACCTTATATAGACAGCTGTGTGCCTTTCCAAATCATGTCCAATCAATTTAATTTACCACAGGTGGACTCCAATCAAGTTGTAGAAACATCTCAAGGATGATCAATGGAAACAGGTTGCACCTGACCTCAATTTCGAGTGTCTGAATGCTTATGTAAATAAGGTATATCTGTTTTGCCCAAAAAAGTGCTGAATAAAATAAAAACCTGTTTTCACTTTGTCATTATTGGGTATTGTGATGAGAATTGTTTTATTTAATCCATTTTAGAATAAGGCTGTAATGTAATAAAATGTGAAAAAAGTCAAGGGGCCTGAATACTTTCCGAATGCACTGTACCTAATTGTTATTGGATCCCTTGGCAGCAGCTAATGGGGATCAGGCATAAAATAAAAATATAAAAAATATTTTAAAATGTAATTGGAGAATTCAGTGGGTTCTGGTAGTCTTTAATAGCTGATTCTATGATTTGTAATAGATAATGTATATGTTTTTTGTCACGCCCTGGCCTTAGTTATCTTTGTTTTTTTTTATTATTTTAGTTAGGTCAGGGTGTGACATGGGGAATGTATGTGTTTTTGTAGTGTCTAGGGGTGTTGTATGTGTATGGGGCAGTGTCTAGTGTAGTTGTCTAGGTAAGTCTATGGTTGCCTGAAGGGTTCTCAATCAGAGACAGCTGTCATTCATTGTCTCTGATTGGGAGCCATTTCTAAGGCAGCCATAGGCATTAGGTTAATGTGGGTAATTGTCTATGTTGTACGTTTGTAGCTTGTGTGTGCACTTACGTCTATAGCTTCACGATCGTTTGTTGTTTTGTTTTGTAAAAGTGTTTGTTTCGTGTTTCGTCATCTTTAATAAAAGAAGATGTCTTCATATCCCGCTGCGCCTTGGTCCGCTTATTATGACAATCGTGACAGAATTACCCACCAACAAAGGATCAAGCAGCGGTGTAACGGGAGAAAGCAACAGGACCCACCTACACAGGATTTCTGGACATGGGAGAAAATATTGGACGGTAAAGGGCCATGGGCTCAACCTGGAGAACATCGCCGCCCTCGTGAAGAGCTGGAGGCAGCTAAAGCCGAGAAGCGGCGGTATGAGGAGGCAGCACGGAAACAGGAGAAGGATCTGGGCTACACTACGTGGGAAGAGATCGACAGATGGGCGATCGACCCTAAGAGAGTGCCGGAGCCCACCTGGGATTCTCTGGCGCAGTGCGAGGAGGGATACCGGCGAATGGAGGCAGCACGGCGAAACGGTAGGAAGCCCGAGAGACATCCCCAAAAAATTCTTGGGGGGGGGGCATTTGGAGCAGTCGGCGAAGTTGAGGGGTGAGTCTGAGATTGTCGAGGAGTTATTGGACAGATTGGAGGAGAGTGAACGAAGGGGAGATTATGAGAGTTGTTGACGAAATTGGAGGAGAGTGAAGAGAGAGAGAGCTGTTGATTTGGCAGAGTATGCATGGCATTCTCCCTAAGGAGCGTGTTAGCTGTCCGATGCCACCTGTGTCAGTTCCTCGTACTCAGCTCTGAAACTTGTGTTAAAGTTCCGGAAGATTTGATGCCGGCTATACACACCAGGTCTCCAGTACATCTTCACAACCCGATGTGTCCTGTTCCTGCTTCTTGCACTCATCCTGAGATGTGTTTCCCCAGCCCGGTACCACCAGTTCTGGCACCACGCATTAGGTCTAATGTGCGTCTCCAGAGCCCTGTACGCACTGTTCCTCCTCCACGCACTAGCCCTATGGTGCGGGTCTCCAGTCCATTACCACCAGTACCGGCACCACGCACCAAGCCGCCTGTGCGTCTCCAGAGCCCTGTTCCTCCTCCACGCACTAGCCCTATGGTGCCTGTCTCCAGCCCATTACAACCAGTACCGGCACCACGCACCAAGCCTCCTATGCGTCTCCAGAGTCCTGTGCGTCCTGTTGCTGCTCCCCGCACTAGTCCTGAGATGCGTGTCTTCAGCCCGGTACCACCAGTGCCGGCACCACACACTAGGCCTAATGTGCGTCTCCAGGGTCCAGTATGCCCTGTTCCTTCTCCCCGCACTAGCCTTCAGGTGCGTGTCCCCAGCCCGGTAACACCAGTTCCGGCACCACGCACCAAGCCTCATGTGCGTCTCCAGAGCCCTGTACGCACTGATCCTTCTCCCCGCACTCGCCCTGAGGTGCATGCCCTCAGCCCGGTACCACCAGTCCCGGTACCACGCACCAGTCCTATAGTGCGCCTCGAGAACTCAGTGTACCCTGTTCCTGCTCCCCGCACTAGCCTGAAGGTGCGTGTCCTTAGCCCGGTACCTCCAGTTCCGGTACCACGCATCAGGCCTACAGTACGTCTCAGCCGGCCAGAGTCTGCCGTCTGTCCAGCGGCGCCTGAACTGCCCGTCTGCCCAGCGGCGCCTGAACTGCCCGTCTGCCCAGCGGCGCCTGAACTGCCCGTCTGCCCAGCGGCGCCTGAACTGCCCGTCTGCTCAGCGGCGCCTGAACTGCCCGTCTGCCCAGCGGCGCCTGAACTGCCCGTCTGCCCAACCGCGCCTGAACTGCCCATCTGCCCAATGCTGTCTGAACTGCCCGTCTGCCAAGCGCCGCATGAACTGCCCGTCTGTACTGAGCCTTCAAAGCCGCCCGTCTGTACTGAGCCTTCAAAGCCGCCCGTCTGTACTGAGCCTGCAAAGCCGCCCGTCTGTACTGAGCCTGCAAAGCCGCCCGTCTGCCATGAGCCTTCAGAGCCGTCCGCCAGACAGGAGCCGCTAGAGCCGTCCGCCAGACAGGAGCCGCTAGAGCCGTCCGCCAGACAGGATCAGCCAGAGCCTTCCGCCAGACAGGATCAGCCAGAGCCTTCCGCCAGACAGGATCAGCCAGAGCCTTCCGCCAGACAGGATCAGCCAGAGCCTTCCGCCAGACAGGATCAGCCAGAGCCTTCCGCCAGCCAGGACCAGCCAGAGCCGTCCGCCAGCCAGGACCAGCCGGAGCAGTCAGCCAGCCATGACCAGCCGGAGCCGTCAGCCAGCCATGACCAGCCGGAGCCGTCAGCCAGCCATGACCAGCCGGAGCCGTCAGCCAGCCAGGATCCGCCATAGCCGTCAGCCAGCCAGGATCCGCCAGAGCCGTCAGCCAGCCATGAGCCTTCAGAGCCGTCCGCCAGACAGGAGCCGCTAGAGCCGTCCGCCAGACAGGAGCCGCTAGAGCCGTCCGCCAGACAGGATCAGCCAGAGCCTTCCGCCAGACAGGATCAGCCAGAGCCTTCCGCCAGACAGGATCAGCCAGAGCCTTCCGCCAGACAGGATCAGCCAGAGCCTTCCGCCAGACAGGATCAGCCAGAGCCTTCCGCCAGCCAGGACCAGCCGGAGCCGTCCGCCAGCCAGGACCAGCCGGAGCCGTCAGCCAGCCATGACCAGCCGGAGCCGTCAGCCAGCCATGACCAGCCGGAGCCGTCAGCCAGCCATGACCAGCCGGAGCAGTCAGCCAGCCATGACCAGCCGGAGCCGTCAGCCAGCCAGGATCCGCCATAGCCGTCAGCCAGCCAGGATCCGCCAGAGCCGTCAGCCAGCCAGGATCCGCCAGAGCCGTCAGCCAGCCAGGATCCGCCAGAGCCGTCAGCCAGACAGGATCCGCCAGAGCCGTCAGCCAGACAGGATCCGCCAGAGCCGTCAGCCAGACAGGATCCGCCAGAGCCGTCAGCCAGCCAGGATCCGCCAGAGCCGTCAGCCAGCCAGGATCCGCCAGAGCCGTCAGCCAGCCAGGATCCGCCAGAGCCGTCAGCCAGCCAGGATCCGCCAGAGCCAGCCAGCCAGGATCCGCCAGAGCCAGCCAGCCAGGATCCGCCAGAGCCAGCCAGCCAGGATCCGCCAGAGCCAGCCAGCCAGGATCCGCTATCCAGTCCGGTGCTGCCCCTCAGTCCGGAGCTGCCCCTCAGTCCGGAGCTGCCCCTCAGTCCGGAGCTGCCCCTCAGTCCGGTGTTTCCCCTCAGTCCGGAGCTGCCCCTCGGTCCGGAGCTGCCCCTCGGTCCGGAGCTGCCCCTCGGTCCGGAGCTGCCCCTCGGTCCGGAGCTGCCCCTCGGTCCGGTGTTGCCCCTCAGTCCGGAGCTGCCCCTCAGTCCGGAGCTGCCCCTCAGTCCGGAGCTGCCCCTCAGTCCGGAGCTGCCCCTCAGTCCGGTGCTGCCCCTTAATCCAGAGGGATTAATTTGGAGGGTGGCCATTTGGAGGAGGCTACACAAGCGTGTATTGACAATGGTGGAGTGGGGGCCACGTCCCGCACCCGAGCCGCCGCCATGTTGGGGCCCACCCCGGACCCTCCCCTTTCTGTGTCAGGTTTTGCGGCCGGAGTCCGCATCTTTGGGGGGGGGGGGGGGGGGGGGGGGTACTGTCACGCCCTGGCCTTAGTTATTTTTGTTTTTGTTATTATTTTAGTTATGTCAGGGTGTGACATGGGGAATGTATGTGTTTTTGTAGTGTCTAGGGGTGTTGTATGTGTATGGGGCAGTGTCTAGTGTAGTTGTCTAGGTAAGTCTATGGTTGCCTGAAGGGTTCTCAATCAGAGACAGCTGTCATTCATTGTCTCTGATTGGGAGCCATTTTTAAGGCAGCCATAGGCATTAGGTTAATGTGGGTAATTGTCTATGTTGTACGTTTGTAGCTTGTGTGTGCACTTACGTCTATAGCTTCACGATCGTTTGTTGTTTTGTTTTGTAAAAGTGTTTGTTTCGTGTTTCGTCATCTTTAATAAAAGAAGATGTCTTCATATCCCGCTGCGCCTTGGTCCGCTTATTATGACGATCGTGACATTTTTGTGTTTTTTTCCTTGTTATAGGGCCATTTTGGATAGATAGTTATTTGTGTTTATTGTTTGTTAAGTGTGTTCCAATTTTCCCAGAAGTGGTTAGATTCTATAGATCCTTCAATTACATTGAGCTGGTTTCTGATAATTCTCTCTCTCTCTCTCTCCTCCTCCTCTCCCCATGAGACAAGTCATGAGACCAGAAACAGTGCACCAAACAGAGAACAACATGCAGCTAGCAGATGTACAATAGAACCTAAGAAAGAGCATGTCTGTGTACAGTATAATAGCAAACAACTGGATAAAAGCGGATCCCAACAGCTGATCGTAACCCCTTATGTTTATTCACTGCTCAGTATGCTTGGCTGTGCTTTAGGGAACATCTGCTCCCTCTCCCTCCTCTCTCTCTTGTCTTCTCTCAGGTGCTTTTCATCTGAACAGCTTCAGATGACAGAGCACACTGAGGCAAGAGGGGCTCTCGGCTCCGACGTAACCTGACATTGACAGTGAGTGGGACCAACAAAATGGTCTGTGTGGGGGGTATTGTGTGCCTCTGTAACTGTGTGTGTGCCTGTGTCTGTGCAGTAGCCAATTCCACTGCTTTTTTAATTCTTCCCCTCTGCTTCAGACCTGGGACGCCAGGTGGGTGCAATGAATTATCAGGTAGAACTGAAAACCAGTAGGCTCTGGAACTTGAATAACCCTGACCTGTGGTGTGCGGTATTCTGGAATCTTATTCCTTGCTAACCAGGATCAGATCAATCTGGCTGTTTTAAAACCAGTTTATGTTTTCAAGAATGGGATAATATCATTATGATCCAGATACCACAATATCAAGATCACAGTATCTGGATGTTTAGTGAACTAAAACAGGCACTTTACTTTTTTTCACCCTTACTAGCTCCGACTTTGCTAACAGCAACTTTATTAAGAAAAAAAGGTACCCACTATGACTGTGATAGGTGGTTGGCCCAGCTAGCTATCTTAAGATGAATAAACGAACTGTAAGTCGCATCTGCTAAATGACTAAAATGTCAAATGTAGTGCTTTGAATAGGCCTACACCTTGCCATCTACTGGACAAGTTGTGGTACTACTTCTAATTGTCTGTCAAATGCAAACAGAGATGAGTAAACTACATGAATAAAGACACCGAAAGGTACCACCTTTCTGGTGGGATGAAGATTTTATAGATAACTTCTGAAAAACTGGCCCCTGGGAATCATAACAATTCCTCATAAACACACACAATCTATCTCTTTCCCGCCTTTTCTATTTCTCTCTCACAAACACATACCACGAGCAAACACTATTGAACTCTTTCTGTCTCACGCACAAATAACATTTCTTAATTTGACACTATGGAGAACAGTCTATTTCTCTCATTCACACTCTCACCTGCTGTGCTTTTCCTGACCATCTGCTCTGTGTAGTGGGGATAAGCTAACTAACTACTGTACTACACCACTGCTGCAGTTGACAGCACCTTGAGCAGTGACTCAATCACATACACTGCACGTACTTAAATTCCATTCCAATAGTCGGCAACTACATTCCTTTCAAAGAGAGAGAAATGTTACATTTGGTCCACAAAAATTGTGTGCAGATATTATGTTAAATAAATGTAGTATCATAAAAAACTAAAACATCCCATAATGAGAAAAGGAATTTGATAGCCAACCAGCAGTGAAGCCAAATAAAATGATTACATTGTGACATAGCATTGAAACATAGCGTCAAATACTTTATATACTGCAACTAAAAAGGTATCTTAGAAATCCAAAAAGAGAACCAGAAGTGTCACTAAAGCATTAGAAAAGTGTTAGGAATATATTAGCAGCTGAAACATGCAAAAAGAATATAATGTAGAGACATTCTGGAACGCTACGCACCCACCCACACACCCACACACACCATAACTTTAATCTCCGCTAACACTACCAAAACACAGCCCTGCAGGTGTATGGTACCTGACCTTAGAAATAGGAAGCACAAAGAGTGTGTACAGTACCTTAGAGACAGGCATCTGGATGTTCCGAGTGTGTGTGTGTAAGTATGTACGAGTTCTGCCAGTGCGGGGTGCGAGAGCATACACACACACACACATACAGGATAGTGGCGAAAGAGGACAGAAAATCCAGGTGTGAAAAATGCTGTAGTGATATGTTTCTCTTGTCTGTCTATCCTTCTCTTTGTCTCTCACTGTCTCTATGTTCCCTCTTTTCTCTGTTTCTATCTCTCTCTCTATTTCTGTCTGAATGTTGTGCAGTCCTGCCTCTCTCACCGTGTGGTTCTTGTGTTTGCCAACGTGCAACACTAGCGCTGGGGAAGAGGAGAGGGAAGAGAGGGGAGGAGGAGGGGGAGCAATGAGGGGTTAGGGAAAGAGGAAGGGAGAGGTAGATGAGAGCAAGAAGTGAGAGTTGAGGAAGGAAGGAAGGAAGGAAGGAAGGAAGGAAGGAAGGAAGGAAGGAAAGAAGGAAAGAAGGAAGGAAGGAAGGAAGGAAGTGGAGAGGGGAGGAAGGCGAGGGAAAAAGATGAGAGAAAACAGTAGGAGAAAGAGGATACATAGAGTTGATACTGGTGGAAGTAGTTAATAGTGTACACAGAGACATAGAGAGATGGAGAAAAAAGGAGAGCGTAGAGAGAGAGCGAGAGAGAGAAGGAGGGAGAGAGAGAAAGAAAGGTTCATGAGTTGATGGGGAAGGAGGGTGAAGGGAGCTGTATCCATGTGTTAGTGTGTCTCTGGAGGCCCATGATGCCATGCTGTGCAGTCCTGTACCTCTATCTCCCTCCCTCCCTCCCTCCTTCCCTCCCTCTTTTCCCACCTCCTATTTTTAGACCCCAGCCCAGCCGTGAATCAAAGCAATGAATCAAAGCTTATCAAAGAGGGGCAGGATCTGGGATGCAAAAGAGCCCTGTATTCCACACCTCATCAACTACAAAGACACATACACAGGTAAAGGATACACACACATAAACAATCATGTTCACAAACACACACACACACAAAAGCAACACACACAAACATACGAAACACTAGCTTTGACTCTCATCCTATCCCATGACTTAGCAGGGCCTCAGATTGAAATGTCACATTTTTTTACACTTCCTCTATACACATATTCTTGTACAGCTAATCTAATCTATTTGTAGCCCATATGACTTCCAAATGATCAGGTTTGAAGGGCCATTCAATTCCCTCAAGCTCTAGTTTAACTGCTCACGCAAACCCAGAAGACTACTTTCTCTGTCTAGCGAATAGCATAATAAAATACAACCTATCATCACTGTCGGAAGAAAACCTCGAAACTCCAGATTTGTTTTTAATTTGTAATTTCAGATCAAAATATATGGAGACATCTATGGAGTTTCATCTAGGATAGAACGAAAGGACCATTCCACACGTTGTCATAGACTTTCCACATATAGTACATCCATGTAATAGAAAAGTGGAATATGTTTCATGTGTCCCAAAATAAACTATTATCCTAAGCATTGCATGCTGGGCCTCTGTGGAGAAATTCTAATGACCCTAACCCAAGAATGTGAATAATTTAAATAAATAATATGGCGTCTTAGGATCTGGTCCAATCGTTTTTATACAAAGCCTTGATATACTGTATATGTATGCCAGTGCATTATATAACAACAGAACAAGTTATAAATAGTTAAGGGTGCTTTGAACTGAAATAAAGCAAAACAAGATCCATCAAAGAGATTTCATGAAAGTTTAAAGCATGGCTGGGGAATTGATCCTAGGACGTGATGGATGTCACCGCCGTGCAAAAAAGACACACACACGCACGCACTCATGTACGTATGCACATACACCTACTTACGCACGCACACACACATTGATGGAGGGAGACATTGTGTGTTTGTGTGTGCTTTTTGAAAGAAAGCGTCAGGTAGCCTGGCAGGTAGGAGCATAGGCCGGTAATCGAAAGGTTGCTGGATCGAATCCCCGAGAGGACAAATTAAAAATCTGTCGTTCTGTGCAAGGCAGATAACTCCCAACAACTGCTCCCCGGGTGCTGTGCATGTTGATTAAGACAGCCCCAAGCACCTCTCTGATTCAGAGAGGTTTAAATACAAGGTTGGGTTAAATGCAGAAGACACATTTCAGTAGAAATTTTGCCTGATTACTGTGATCAATTCAGAAGTCAATGGAAACAGGTAAACATCTCCTTTAAAGGATAGGGTGAGTGTGATGGAGGAGGTGAAAAAGAGAATGAATGAGAAAGGAGAGAGAAATAGATCTGTCGTTGAAGCCTGCTATCAGTTCACAAAGAGGGGCAAGTAGCTGCTCAAGCAAAAAGTCAGTCAAAGAGAGGGGGCAAAAGACTGATAGAGAAACAGAGAGAGAGAGAGAGAAAGTGGACACACATTACCTTTCATTTCAGTTTTCATACAGGCTATAGGAGAGAAGACAAGCCCTATGTGTGTGTGTGTCTGTGTGTGTGTGAGAGAGTGTACCTCATCCCTAGCCACAGGAGGATTGGACTACAAAGACCAGAGTGCAGTGGGCAGGCAGACAGAATATGGGATTGTCATGGTATGTGGATTTGAATCAGGCTCCAATCCCAGGTGTGTGTGTGTGTGTGTGTGTGTGTGTGTGTGTGTGTGTGTGTGTGTGTGTGTGTGTGTGTGTGTGTGTGTGTGTGTGTGTGTGTGTGTGTGTGTGTGTGTGTGTGTGTGTGTGTGTGTGTGTGTGAGCGTGTGGGTGGCATGGGAGAGAGATGGGGTTCACACCCTGTCTGATCTGAAACAATGTACCATGGAGGGGGGGGTCAAAAAGTGTATTTGTGTGTGCATGTGTGTACGAGTGAGTGAGTGCATGTGTGTGACAGAGACTCAGAGACAGGTAATTAAGCACCTCTCTTCCCTCACACAGGCAGGTGAAAATGGACTATGAACCAGACTGTTCAGAGACTAAAGCTGTGATTTACAATTTCTAATGGAATGTGCATCCTCTTTTCCCATTGCCTATAATGCACTGTACTTGTTATGACTGTGTGTGTGCATTTGTTGAGTACTTTATAGGGTGCTACAGAGAACAGTTGATTCCATTATACCTCTCATAGCCTCAGGATGAAGAGATGTGATCCAGTCTTCATGAATTCAGATGAAGGGAGGAGAGGAGTGAGGAAGGGAGGGAAGGAGAGAGGAAGGGAGGTGAGTAGACACCATGAAAGGTCATGCTAACGTCATACAAGTCATGTGGCTTTAAAAACTGTACTGTCAAACTTGCGTCATAGCTACGTCACAGCTGCCTGGAAAACAAGCAAGCTCTTCCCTGTAAACCACCGACCTCTACATCCAAAAAAGGAACGTCATACAATTTGACATGAGAGTCAGACAGTCAAAGACAGTCTAGGCGGTCTCTGAGGCCCAGCAGACATCCTTCGTCCATTAGACATTAAGGATCTCTCCTGGCGAGGTGAAGGCTAGGCCCTGTCTGAGGCTCCCCTGTGTGTTGCGGTATACAACCGTACCCTAGCTTAGCACTTAGATCCACTAGAAAACTCTCTGCTGTCTAGCTATCTGTTTCTGCTCCACAGGACAACCTAGATTAGCTCGTTGAACAGCAGATGCTGGTTGGAGAGTGTGAGTGAGTGAGTGAGGGAGTGCATGCATGCTAGTGTGTGTGTTCAGCTGAACAAATGTACTTTTCCAGCAGCTCTCTGGCTAATGCAGCCCGGTCACAGATAGTACTGGAAGCATACAGCAGGATGAGATCATGGGCTTATGTGCTGTATGACCATCAACTCGGGAGTTGTGTGTGGGTGTGTGTGTCGTATGTGTGTGTGTGTGTGTGTGTGTGTGTGTCGTATGTGTGTGTGTGTGTGTGTCGTATGTGTGTGTGTGTGTGTGTGTGTGTGTGTGTGTATGTGTGTGTGTGTGTGTGTGTACGTGTACATCCATACTTCTGTCCATGTGACAATCATGCATTGAGGGAGAAAAGTGGCCTGGCTAGGAATAGAAGCGTTGTGTGTCTGCGTGTTATGTAAGGTGGCAGAGTCCCGTGGTGTGTGTGAGGGCTGACTGCATGGTGGTTAGGGAGAGGACATTGAGACAGTCAGGGGACATAACTATCTCCCCTAAATACCCCAGACTACAGTAATAGTACTAGGATTCTTGGAACTTGGCGGTGGAGGTGGCAACAAATACCTTGTTGCATCCCTAGTTCACATGCTTACAACAGCAACGGAATGCATTGTCCCGGACAGTCCTGCCCCACTTACTCTGAAGAGACTGAGCATGACAGGGATACCATCGGAGAAAGGAAACTCTTTTTAACAATATCTAGAATGACTGAATTAACTAGAACCAATGTGGCACATGGTTACCACACTATACAACAACATTAGCAAAAACACACATTTGGTCAACATTAGTGAAAATCGATGTATCCCGTAAACAAAGGAGGAGCCAGCAAGCTGCTCTTAGATAATAAACTCAGAAGAATTGGTGACCATGGTGACTATTCACTACACAATATTTGACATTACCTGCAAATTCAGCCCTCAAGCTCAAACTTTGAACAAACCAAACAATGAAAGTACGTTTAGACAGTACGCACACAAAGCCAGCAAACTGCCTCCAACTCTTATCCTCTCCCCCAGTCTTTCTGTTACATTCGTTGGTGGAAGGATCGGACCAAGGTGCAGCGTGGTGCAGCGTGGTAGGCGTACATTATAATTTACCAAATGAACACAGAAAAAACAAAAAAACGAAACGTAACGTCTAGTAGGGCTAAACAGCACAGTACCAAAAACAAGATCCCACAAACTACAGGTGGAAAAAAGGCTGCCTAAGTATGATCCCCAATCAGAGACAACGATAGACAGCTGCCTCTGATTGAGAATCACACCCGGCCAACAAAGAAATAGAAAACATAGATTGTCCACCCTAGTCACACCCTGACCTAACCAAATAGAGAATTAAAAGGATCTCTTAGGTCAGGGTGTGACACTTTCACAAGGGGTTTGGAGGGAATTACTGGCTCAAGTGGAGATATCTCATCAACAAACTTCATTCGTCTCTAAAGTAAAAAGCTGCTTTCAATGCCACTGAGTGCCAGTGAAACGGGGATACATGTCAATGTCAGCACTGTGACCATGCAGAGAACGGGAAATTACGGTGACCCGGTTGACTATTTGCATATAGTAGCCGTTTGCATACTCGTACATAGGTAAGGTAAAGTCAGTTTTACTTAAGTGTTTAACTCAGAGCTCCTTTTCTCAAGAGTGCATTAATTTACCCGCAAATACTGTACATCAGAGGAGAAACGCTGTTTCTGACATTATGGGAAATGCAACACTAATTAAAGAGGAACTCTGTCTCTCTCTTTCTCTCTCTGTTTCTCTCTGTCTCTCTATTTCTTTCTCCCTATTTCCCTCTCAAACAAAGATTCTATCACCCCATTCAGCTTTAAATCAAATCAAAGCTGACAGTGCAACTGGCAACTGCTACTGACAAGCTCCACAAAAGACACTCTCCCAGGCCTTTGTTAATGTACTTAAGAACTAGTGAAAGAAAATCCTCCAAAGTCAGAATATAAGAGGTATTTTGACACATTTGGAGCAGCATACCATAGAAAATGTCTTCCACCACCAAGACAAGCTGAGAGGGATAGTGTATTTATTAGGCCGAAGTGAAATCATCACTCATTTGGGGCTTATAGTGTTGAGTTAGTAATGAAATGAAAGTTGTGTTTATTTCAAATCACATTGTGCTGGTTCAGCTTTTGGAACTTGTGGTCAGCTCTGAGTCAGGTTCTGTCAGAGGGGGAGTTTTGAGTTCTTCCAAAACACTGACCACCTCACAACCCTGTTCACTAACTTTATGGCCAAAGTGGAGAAACTCTCACGGTTCAGATTTGACAATTGCACGAGAGAAACCTTGACATCCCATATCAATACCCTGTCTATGAGTCACATGTTGGGTTTGCTTTGTCCTGGCTCACCCAATTACCCAAAGGTTGCTTTGTTCCCTTAGACCTCTAAATGTAACAACACAAGGGACTGAACACACACACACACGACCACGTGCATATGCACACATGATGCATGGTCTGACCTCCCTGAAATCCTTTCATTTATAACAACATCCTGTTAAAGTTTCCTAAGAGAGCACAAAGGCATAGACCACAAGCCATATTAAGACTTTACGCCAAATTAAACCATATTTACGATTTCTTATCATCACAAAAGCTTTATTATGATTAAAAATCTATTCATTACCCTTACAGTGTTTCAATACTCATAACTGCACAAGTTTACCTAAAATTAAACCAATACATTATCCTGATTAAAATGGAACTAATATTGCCATGATTGGATATGTATTAGTGAATTACCCTTAGGGTCCAGTCAAGTAATGGAATGGTTATACTAAAAAGATTCCAATGTAAGCATAGAGGAATGTTCAGACTCTAATCATTCATTTACCTAATCACCATACAACACATTGATTTTACTACAAGACTGATGATGGGTCCAATTTACCTACAGTAGGTCTTGTGATATGTTTTCCCTTCACACACACACACACACACACACACACACACACACACACACACACACACACACACACACACACACACACACACACACACAGTATTGCATAACTAACCTTGGACACACAATTCAGTCCCATTCAAAATGCTATTTTGGCTAACCCTTAATCTAAGAGGAATTATAATAAAAGTAACAAGTAATTAAGAGCAGCAGTAACATAACAATAGCGAGACTATATACAGGAGGGTACCGGTACAGAGTTAACTTCTTGACTCTAGGGGACAGAATTTAAAAAAAAAATGTTATAACGTTCCCAACGTAAACGGACTATTTCTCAGGCCCAGATCATAGAATATGCATATCATTTACAGATTCAGATAGAAAACACTCCAAAGTTTCCAAAACTGTCAGAATATTGTCTGTGAGTACTTATTCTGCAGGCGAAAACCTGAGGAAATCCAACCCGGAAGTGCTTTTTTTATCCCTGTTCTGTTGCCTGCCCCTCCTCCATTTAAAGGCGTATCAACCAGATTCCTTTTCCAATGGCTTCCTCAGGCTGTGACCAGGCTTTAGACATAGTTTCAGGCTTTTATTTTGAAAAATGAGCGAGATTTTTCAAAACGAGTCAGGTGTCCTTTGCTTAGTTCCTGCGCGCGAGAGGGGTAGCTCGACATTTTCTTTCTCTCTTTTATTGAGTAGGTTATCGTCCGAAAAATTATTGATTATGTATGTTAAAAACAACATGAGGGTTGATTATAAAAAACGTTTGAAATGTTTCTACGAACATTACGGATACTTTTTGGAATTTGTCTGCCTTTCAGGAACGGAACGAGGCTGTGGTTTTCTGAACATAACGCGCAACCCAAATGGCGTTTTTTTGTTTTAAAACTAATATTTATCGAACAAATAGAACATTTATTGTCTAACTGGGAGTCTCGTGAGTGCAAACATCCGAAGATTATCAAAGGTAAGCGATTAATTTTATTGCTTTTCTGACTTTCGTGACCAAGCTAATTTAAGGCTAACTGTTCTAGCATTGACTGATACACTCACAAACGCTTGGATTGCTTTCGCTGTAAAGCATCTTTTCAAAATCTGACACGATAGGTGGATTAACAACAACCTAAGCTGTGTTTTTGTATATTTCACTTGTGATTCCATGATTATAAATAATTTTAGGATAATTTTTGAATTTGGCGCTCTGCAATTCAGTGGTTGTTTAAGAAAATGATCCCGGTAACGGGATCCGTAGCGCCAAGATTAATGTGTGGGGCACCGATTAGTTGAGGTAATATGTACATCCAGGTAGAGTTAATAAAGTGACTATACATCGTTGATAACAACAGAGAGTTGCAGTGGTATAAAAGAGGGGGAATTGCAAATAGTCGCCATTTGATTAGATGTTCAGGAGTCTTATGGCTTGGGGGTAGAAGCTGTTTAGAAGCTTCTTGGACCTAGACTTGGCACTCCGGTACTGCTTGCTGTGCAGTAGCAGAGAAAACAGTCTATGATTAGGTTGGCTGGAGTCTTTGACAATTTTTAGGGCATTCCTCTGACACCGGCTGCTATAGAGGTCCTGGATGGCAGGAAGCTTGGCCCCGGTGATGTACTGGGCCATTCGCACTACCCTCTGTAGTGCCTTGCGGTCGGAGGCCGAGGAGTTAACATACCAGGCAGTGATGCAACCAGTCGGGATGCTTTCAATGGTGCAGCTGCAAAACCATTTGAGGATCTGAGGACCCATGTCAAATTTTTTCAGTCTTCTGAGGGGCCCTCTGCACGACTGTCTTGCTGTGCGTGAACCATGTTAGTTTGTTGGTGATGTGGACCCCAAGGAACTTGAAGCTCTCAACATGCTCCACTGCAGCCCCATCGATGAGAATGGGGGCATGCTCTGTCCTCTTTTTTCTGTAGTCCACAATCATCTCCTTTGTCTTGATCATGTGGAGAGGTTGTTGTCCTGGCACCACACAGCCAGGTTTCTGACCTCCTCCCTATATGCTGTCTCGTTGTTGTCGGTTATCAGGCCTACCACTGTTGTGTCATCTGCAAATGTAATGATGGTGTTGGAGTCGTGCCTGGCCGTGCAGTCATGAGTGAACAGGGAGTACAGGAGGGGACTGAGCACGCACCCCTGAGGGGCTCCTGTGTTGAGGATCAGCGTGGCGGATGTGTTGTTACCTACCCTTAACACCTGGGGGCAGCCCGTCAGGAAGTCCAGGATCCAGTTGCAGAGGGAGGTGTTTTGTCCCAGGGTCCTTAGCTTATTGATGAGCTTTGAGGGCACTATGGTGTTGAACGCTGAGCTGTAGTCAATGATTAGCATTCTAATAGGTGTTCCTCTTGTCCAGGTGAGAAAGGGCAGGGTTGAGTGCAACAGAGATTGAATCATCTGTGGATCTGTTGGGGTGGTGTGCATATTGGAGTGGGTCTAGGGTTTCTGGGAGAATGGTGTTGATGTAAGCCATGACCAGCCTTTAAATCACTTCATGGCTACATCAAACAGGTCGGGTCGGTAGTTATTTAGGCAGGTTATCTTAGTGTTCTTGGGCACAGGCACTATGGTGGTCTGCATAAAACATGTTCGTATTACAGACTCGGACAGGGAGAGATTGAAAATGTCAGTGAAGACACTTGCCAGTTGGTCAGCGCATGCTCGCAGTACACATACTGGCAATTCGGTTGGCCCTGTGGCCTTGTGAATGTTGACCTGTTTTAAGGTCTTACTCACATCGGCTGTGGAGAGCGTGATCACACAGTCTCCCGGAACAGCTGGTTCTCCCATGCATGTTTCAGTGTTATTTGCCTCGAAGCGAGCATAGAAGTAGTTTATCTCGTCTTTTAGGCTCATGTCAATGTGCAGCTCGCGGCTGTGCTTCCCTTTGTAGTCTGTAATGGTTTACAAGCCCTGCCACATCTGACGAACGTCAGAGCCGGTGTAGTACGATTCGATCTTTGTCCTGTATTGATGCTTTGCCTGTTTGATGGTTCGTCGGAGGGCATAGCGGGATTTGTTCTAAGTTTCCAGGTTAGTGTCCTGCTCCTTGAAAGCTGCAGCTCTAGCCTTTAGCTCAGTGAGGATGCTGCCTGTAATCCATGGCTTCTGGTTGGTTTATGTACGTACTGTCACTGAGGACGACGTCATCGATGCACTTACTGATGAAGCCAATGACTGATGTGGTGTACTCCTCAATGACATATGCCAACATATTCCAGTCTGTGCTAGCAAAACAGTCCTGTAGCTTAGCTTCTGCTTCATCTGACCACTTTTTTTTATTGATCTAGTCACTGTGCTTCCTGCTTTAATTTTTGCTTGTAAGCAGGAATCAGGAGCATAGAATTATGGTCAGATTTGCCAAATGGAGGGCGAGGGAGCTGTGTATGCGTCTCTGTGTGTGGAGTAGAGGTGGTCCAGAATTTTATTTTCCTCTGGTTGCACATTTTAACATGCTGATAGATATTTGGTAAACAGATTTAAGTTTCCTGGCTGCAGGGGGCGTGTTGAGTAGCCAGATAAAATGTGCCCATTTCAAACGGCCTCGATCTCAATTCTTGCTCGTACAATATGCATATTATTATTACTATTGGATAGAAAACACTCTCTAGTTTCTAAAACCGTTTGAATTATTTCTCTGAGTGAAACAGAACTCCTTCTGCAGCACTTTTCCTGACCAGGAAGTGAAATGTCAGAAATCACTGCTCTGTTCAACTGCATGCCTATACATGGGCGTGATACGTAAGAGTCTACATACACTTCCTATGCCTTCCCCTGGTTGTCAAGATGCGGCGAGAGAAGAAATTTCGTCTATCTTGGTCTGAGGTGGAATAAAAGGTCTTTGTTTGACGTGACCGTCCATATCCTGTTTCTGGAGCGCGCGAAAGAGGACATGGATATGCCTTCTGTTTAGCTGTCGTTATGATTGACGAACATCTCCGTCTTAGATTTTATTTGATACATTTGACCATATCATCGTAACGTCTGTTTTTTCAATATAGTTTAATCAGATTATTGAATTTTTTTCGGGAGTTTTGCCGTGTTCCGTTCTCTAACTTTGTTGACGTTGGAGTGATCCGTGCCACTTGGCAACTGCCCATGCTAAATGAAGAGGGATATTTGCCGTTCCAGATCAAAACAACGACTGTTCTGGACAAAGGACACCTTGTCCAACATTCTGACGGAAGATCACCAAAAGTAAGAAACATTTTATTATGCTATTTCTAATATCTGTTGTGCATGTTGACTGGTCGTGGGCGCCCAAGTGTTTCTGGCTATTGTGGCTACGCTAATAGCACGCTACATTTTGTTTGCGCTGTAAAACATTTAATGTCTTTCAATTGCTGTACACTATGTATTTTTTCAGAAATGTTTTATGATGAGTAATTAGGTATTTGACGTTGGTGTCTGTAAATATTATGGCTGCTTTCGGTGCAATTTCTGATTGTAGCTGAAATGTAAACTATGATTTATACCTGAAATATGCACATTTTTCAAAAAAAACATATGCTATACAATAAATATGTTATCAGACTGTCATCTGATGAGGTCGTTTCTTGGTTAGTGGCTATTTTTATCTTTATTTGGCCGAATTTGTGATAGCTACTGATGGAGTCATAAACTGATGGAGTAAGAATATTGGTGTCTTTTGCTAACGTGGTTAGCTAATAGATTTACATATTGTGTCTTCCCTGTAAAACATTTTAAAAATCGGACATGTTGGCTTGATTCACAAGATCTGCGCCTTTCATCTGGTGTCTTGGACTTGTTAATGTGTGAAAGTTAAATATTTAAAAAAAATATCTTTTGAATTTCGCGCCCTGCACTTGAGCTGGATGTTGTCATAAGTGTACCGGTGTCGGGCTGCAGCCCAAACAGGTTAAAGTCCCCGGCTACTAGGAGCGCCGCCTCTGGGTGAGCATTTTCTTGTTTGCTTATGGCGGTATACATCTCATTCAATGCTGTCTTAGTGCCAGCTTCTGACTGTGGTGGTATGTAAACAGCTAAGAAAAATACAGATGAAAACTCTCTAGGTAGGTAGTGTGGTCTACAGCTTATCATGAGATACTCTACCTCAGGCGAGCAATAGCTCGAGATTTCCTTAGACATCGTTCACCAGCTGTTATTTAAAGAAATACATAGTCCACCGCCCCTTGTCTTACCAGACGCCGCTGTTCTATCCTGCCGGTGCAGCATATAACCAGCCAGCTGTATGTTGATAGTGTCGCCGTGAAGGAAGCATAAGATATTACAGTTTTTAATGTCCTTCCCCGTAGGTCATCGATTTTTTTTCTCCAAAGATTGCACGTTTGCTAGCAGAATGGAAGGAAGTGGGGGTTTATTCGATCGCCTATGAATTCTCAGAAGGCAGCCCACCCTTTGGCCTCTTTTTCTCTGCCTCCTCTTCACGCAAATCATGGGGATCTGGGCCTGTTCCAGAGAAAGCAGTATATCCTTCGCGTCGGGCTCGTCAGACTCGTGAAAGGAAAAAAAGGATTATGCTAGTCCAGGGTGAGTAATCACAGTTATTTTTGGTTATAAGAGATGGTAGCGGCAACATTATGTACAAAATAAGTAACAAAAATAAGTTAAAAACAATGCAAATAAACAAACAAACAAAAAACAATCGGTTGGGGACACGTAAAACGTTTGAGTCACGTTTCTGACCTTATTTCCTTTGTTTAGTCTTTATTTAGTTGGTCAGGACGTGAGCTGGGTGGGTATTATCTATGTTGTCTGTTTCTATGGGGGGTTTCTTGATTGGCCTGATATGGTTCTCAATCAGAGGCAGGTGTTAGTCATTGTCTCTGATTGGGAACCATATTTAGGTAGCCTGTTTTTGTAGTGTGTTTTGTGGGTGATTGTTCCTGTTCGTGTGTTCATCTGTTCTGTGTTCACTAGTTCAGGACTGTAGCATCTTCGGTTCTTTCTGTCAGTTTGTTGTTTTTGTTCGTTGTTTAAGTAGCCTATTAAAATATGGATAATCATCACGCTGCATTTTGGTCCTCCTCTCTTTCATCCAAAGACAGCCGTTACAGAATCACCCAGCAAAACCGGACCAAGCAGCGTGGTAACGGGCAGGAGCAGGAGAGACAGCGAGGTCAGGATTTCTGGACATGGGAGGAAATAGTGGACGGAAAGGGACAATGGAAACAGGCTGGGGAATATCGCCGCCCCAAAGCTGAGCTGGAAGCAGCGAAAGCGGAGAGGCGGCGTTATGAGGAGGCTGCACGAAAGCGTGATCTGGACTGTGTTAATACTTGGGAAGAGAAAGACAGGTGGGCGGTCGACCCAGGGAGAGTGCCGGAGCCCGCCTGGGATTCTATGGAGCAATGTGAGGAGGGATACAGGAGGATGGAGTTGGTGAAACAAGCACAGCGGCGCGGTAGGAAGCCCGAGAGGCAGCCCCAAAAATGTATTGTGGGGGGGGGGGGGGCACGGGGAGTGTGGCGAAGCCAGGTAAGAGACCTGCGCAAACTCCCCGTGCTTACTATGGAGAGAGAGAGCGTCGTACTGGTCAGGCACCGTGTTATGCGGTAGAACGCACGGTGTCTCCAGTACCCGTGCTTAGCCCGGTGCGCTACATCCCAGCTCCCCGCATCTGCCGAGCTAGGGTGAGGATCCAGCCAGGGAAGACTGTGCCAGCCCCACGCACCAGGCCTCCGGTGCGCCTCCCTAGTCCTGCACGTCCTGTGCCAGCTCAGCGCCCCAGCTCTCCTGTAGCAGCCCCACGTACTATCTTTCCTGTGGCAGCCCCACACACCAGCTCTCCAGTGCCGGCGCCATGTACCAGGCCTCCAGTTCCAGCACCCCGCACTCGCCTTGAGGTGCGTGTCATCAGCCCAGTACCACCAGTGCCAACGCCACGCACCAGGCTTCATGTGCGTCTCCAGAGTCCAGTACGCCCTGTTCCTCCTCCCCGCACTCGTCCAGTGGTGCGTGTCCCCAGTCCGGTACAACCAGTTCCGGCACCACGCACCAGGCCTACTGTGCGTCTCCAGAGCCCTGTACGCACTGTTCCTTCTCCCCGCACTCGCCCTGAGGTGCGTGCCCTCAGCCCGGTACCACCAGTGCCGATACCACACACCAGGCTTATAGTGCGCTTCGAGAATCCAATGTGCCCTGTTCCTGCTCCCCGCACTAGCCTTGAGGAGCGTGTCCCCAGCCCAGTACCACCAGTTCCGGCACCACGCACCAGGCCTACAGTGCGCCTCGGCAAGCCTGAGCTGCCCGTCTGTACAGCGCCGCCTGAGCTGCCCGTCAGTCCAGCGTCGCCTGAGCCGCCCGTCTGTCCAGCGCCGCCCGTCTGTCCTGAGCCGTCTGTCCTGAGCCGCTACAGCCGTCCGTCAGTCAGGAGCCGCTAGAGCCGTCCGTCAGTCAGGAGCCGCCTGAACCGCCCGCCAGTCAGGAGCCGCCAGAGCCGCCCGCCAGTCAGGAGCCGCCGGAGCCGCCAGAGCCGCCCGCCAGTCAGGAGCCGCCCGCCAGTCATGAGCTGCCCTTCAGTCATGAGCTGCCCTTCAGTCATGAGCTGCCCTTCAGTCATGAGCTGCCCTTCAGTCATGAGCTACCTCTCAGTCATGAGCTGCCCTTCAGTCATGAGCTGCCCTTCAGTCATGAGCGGCCCTTCAGTCATGAGCTGCCCTTCAGTCATTAGCTACCCCTCGGTCATGAGCTACCCCTCGGTCATGAGCTACCCCTCGGTCATGAGCTACCCCTCGGTCATGGGCTGCCACTCAGTCCGGAGCTGCCCCTCAGTCCGGAGCTGCCCCTCGGTCCAGAGGCGCCCCTCAGTCCAGTGGGGTCATTTAGGATGGTCGCCGTTCTGAGGAGGCCACGGAAGCGGGGATTGACTATGGTGGAGTGGGGGCCACGTCCAGTGCCAGAGCCGCCATCTGGGTGGACAGATGCCCACCCAGACCCTCCCCTATAGGGAGGGGCAGCTCCGGACTGAGTGGCAGCCCATGACCGAGGGGTAGCTCATGACTGAGGGGTAGCTCATGACCGAGGGGTAGCTCATGACCGAGGGGTAGCTCATGACTCACACACACACACACACACACACACACACACACACACACACACACACACACACACACACACACACACACACACACAAGTACACATCACATGTATACACAAACACACTGTCACGCCCCAATCTGTTTCACCTGTCTTTGTGCTTGTCTCCACCCCCTCCAGTTGTCGCCCATCTTCCCCGTTAGCCCCTGTGTACTTATACCTGTGTTCTCTGTTTGTCTGCTGCCAGTTCGTTTTGTTCGTAGAATCTACCAGCATTTTTTCCTTTGCTCCTGTCCTGTCTTAGTTTCTGGTTTCTAGTTTTTCACGGTTTTGACCCCTCTGCTTGACCTGACCCTGAGCCTACCTGCTGTCCTGTAGCTTTGCCCCACTACTCTGGATTACCAACCTCTGCCTGACCTGAGCCTGCCTGCTGTCCTGTACCTTTGCCCCACTACTCTGGATTACCGACCTCTGCCTGACCTGAGCCTGCCTGCTGTACTGTACCTTTGCCCCTGTTGATGAAATTAACATTGTTACTTCGACACAGTCTGCATCTGGGTCTTACCTTGAAATGTGATACACACACTCCTTCTCATCCCCTGTGTTTAGGTCCCGAAGGAAGATACAATATTTATTGGATGATTATTCACTGTGTGAACCAGAGGGGAGAATCCTGCTGTTAATCCATTTAATCGGTCACAATAGTGAGAGAATTTAAAATATATATTTTACAGGCTTTAGGGAATTTAATTTTGTACTTATCAACAAATAAGTAATATACGCTATTAGGCATTATTAAGCTGTCTAGTATATTCAGAGAAGCTTCATATGATTTCTCAAAATGGTCACAAGATCACATGCATAAACCTCCAGGGTTCACTTTTACAGACGAATTTGGCACCAGGAGTCTGTATTCAACAGTTTATACAACAAATACCTTGTTGAAATGTAAAAATATTTTGAAGGGCCTAGTTTACATATGTGCCTTCATGTTTAATACATTGATTCCATGATGCTTGTGGTATTAGAACATATCTTAGCCGTCTGATTTGTGACCAATGGGAAAATACAGTGGCTCTAACTTTTTATATATTTTTAATCAGAGGAGATTATTTCATTTTTTTCAGTAGATTGAAGTTGAGTTGGGTTATGTATATACTTGATCAAGACGATCTTACAGATGATTTGACCATTATCCATTAGCCTTCACATATGTTTAAATCAGTGATTTTGACAGTAAAATGTGTTATTTCAGGGGAATTTTCCATGTATAGACCCTTAAACTGAATTAGTGTCATAACTTAACAAATATTTCATGTCAATAGGTTTGTTTAGTGTCTCTTGCACAAGGGTAGACCTGGTTTATGTGAGTTTTGCTGAATAGTCACAAGGGTTGATCTGGTTTATCAGAGTATTGGGACAAAGTCACAGGTGTAAACCTGGTTCGTATGGGTATTTAGGCTGGAAAATGCAGATGTATATCTGGTTAAAATTAGTATTGGGACTCAGTCAAGTGTGTAGACCTGGTTTATAGGAGTACTGGAGCTGAGGTGCAGGGGTAGACCTGGTTTACAGTTTATGAGTATTCAGGCTTTAGCACATTTAATTGGGTTCAAACACATGTGCAGACTTTGTCTATATGTAAATTGGAGCTGAAGTACAGGTGTAGACCTGATTTGTATGAATATTGGGGCTGAAATGCAGAAGTACACCTCTTTTATGACAATTGGAGCTGACATGTAGCAGTAGACCTGTTTTTTTTATTTTAATCAATATTGAGATAGACGTGCAGGTGTCCACCTGGTCTGTAAGAATATTGGGGCTGAAGTACAAATGTAGACCTGGTTTGTATGAATGTGAGGCTTGGGCACTGGGGTTTACCTGTTTTATGAGTATACCCATGGATTTATCTGGTTTATATGAATAATGGGGTGTGGGGATATATAAGTTTCATACAGCTAATGGGTCTTGATGGACGTCTATTGACCATTCAAATTCTTTTTGGCAATAAGTTTTTGGTAGGAAAAAAGCTAAATGGGGCAGGGGAACATGTGTTATAGCAATGTACTTTGAGTTTATCTATGAAGTGATGAGGGTATACAGGTCAGATGTCACAGGACTAAAATATGCAAAAAGAAGGGTTTGGGTATGTAGCGAATAGCTGGATATACATGTAGGTTACTGTTGGTGACTTGGGGAATACAGGCCTAAGGAAATGGATAACAGGGCTGAGATAGGCAAGTAACAGGGATGAGGTGTATTGGTAAAGGAACCGGGGTCTATGAGTAACAACTAGGGGGTTTAAGAATATGGGTGTATCGGTACTTGATTGTATCAATACTAGGGTATTGGCATGTGGGTGTAAGGGTTAGAACATAGGATGTGTGGGTCATTGGGTTTAGGTGTGTGAATAAGTGGGCTGAGGTATATACCTGTAGATATTGAGGAATAGGGGTACATTTCTGTTCATTTTATTACACGCAGAGAAATGTATTCTCCCATATACAGTTCCCATCGTCAATTGTGACCGAGAATAAAACATACTATATGAATTACATGTTAGAGTTACTAATGGCATAGGATTTCCATAGTGGCATGGGTTCAAATAGTAATCAGGGCCAGGGCCAGGTTCTGTGTGTATGTGTGTATACAGATAAAGGATCATTGTGTGTGTGTGTGTGTGTGTCTCTCTCTTTTGTTCTAACACAGTCATCCATCTGTGACTCATCCCGCCAATTAGCAGGGGATCTGGGCAGTCAATGGTGGAAACCATAGAAGAATATTAACACTTCTTATGGCTGCAAGCCCTAAGCCGGGCAAAATATGACAACAGCCACTTCAAGTGCAGGGCGCGAAATTCAAAATATATTTTTTAGAAATATTTAACTTTCACACATTAACAAGTCCAATACAGCATTTGAAAAATAAACATCTTGTGATTCCAGCCAATATTTCCGATTTCTTAAGTGGTTTATCAAATCAAATCAAATCAAATTTATTAGTCACATACACATGGTTAGCAGATGTTAATGCGAGTGTAGCGAAATGCTTGTGCTTCTGGTTCCGACAATGCAGTAATAACAACAAGTAATCTAACCTAACAATTCCGCAACTACTAATATGTACATAAAGATATATGAATGAGTGATGGTACAGACGGCATAGGCAAGGTGCAGTAGATGGTATAGAGTACGGTATATACCTATGAGATGAGTACTGTAGGGTATGTAAACATAAAGTGGCATAGTTTAAAGTGGCTAGTGGTACATGTATTACATAAAGATGGCAAGATGCAGTAGATGATATAGAGTACAGTATATACATATACATAAGAGATGTGTAATGTAGGGTATGTAAACATTATATTAGGTGGCATTGTTTATAGTGGCTGGTGGTACATTTTTACATAATTTCCAGCGAAAACACAATATAGCATTATATTAGCTTACCACAATAGCCAGAAACACAAGCCATTCCTCAGCAGCAAAAGTTAGCGATCGTAACAAACCAGCAAAAGATATATAATTTTTGACTAACCTTGATAAGCTTCATCGGATGACAGTCCTATAACATCAGGTTATACATACACTTATGTTTTGTTCGAAAATGTGCATATTTAGAGCTGAAATCAGTGGTTATACATTGTGCATCTTATGCATTTTTCTGGCACTCACATATTCTGAGCAAATAACTATTCATAAACATAACTAAAAAATAAATGTTGTATAGGAAATGATAGATACACTAGTTCTTAATGTAATCGCCATGTTAGAATTCTAAAAATAACTTCATCACGATATGCAGTTTACGTTATGGCGAGAGCGTGCCCAAAACCTGGCTGCAAACTACTAGTACAACATGTTCGACAGATATATGAAATAACATCATAAAATGGGTCCTACTTTTGATGATCTTTCATCAGAATGTTGTACAAGGGGTCCTTTGTCGGGAACAATCGTTGTTTGGATTTAGAATGTCCTCTTCTCCAGTCAATTAGCACGGAAAGCTAGCAAAGTGGCGCTAAGCTCTCCTTCCTGAACAAAGGCACACAACGCAACACGCCTAACGTCCCGGAAAAATTTTAATAATCCAATAAAACTATATTGAAAAAACATACTTTACGATGATATTGTCACATGTATCAAATAAAATCAAAGCCGGAGATATTAGTCGTCCATAACGACAGCTTATCAGAAGGCAAATCCAGGTCCCTTCACACGCTCTCCAGAAAACTGGAAACTGGTGACACGTCATACACAGAGCTTTTGTTCGACCCCAGATCAAGTTATTCACTCCATTTCTTCTCTCACTGCCTGTCGACATCTAGTGGAAGACGTATGAAGTGCATGTATTCTAATAAATATCAAGGACCTTTATAGGCAGGCCCTAGAAGAGAGCATCGATTTCAGATTTTCCACTTCCTGTCAGGAAGTTTGCTGCAAAAGGAGTTCTGTTTTACTCAAAGATATAATTCTAACGGTTTTAGAAACTAGAGAGTGTTTTCTATCCAATAGTAATAATAATATGCATATTGTACGAGCAAGAATTGAGTACGAGGCCGTTTGAAATGGGCACCTTTTATCCGGCTACTCAATGCTGCCCCTGCAGCCCAAACAGGTTAAGGAATACACAGCACAGCCTCCCTCCCAGGAGCTCTCTCGCTCCCTGTCAGGGAACACCGTAAACACCACTGATGATAAGGCTACAGGTCAAAGTTTAGGAGTTATATAACTTCTGGGGCACACAAGAGACACACACACATATTGTACAGATATAACACGAGAAACACGAATGAGCCATCAACAATCCATCAAGTAAATGAAGGACACAGCAGTGTATTTGTTGATGGAAATATCAATAGGTTATCCAATCGTACAGTATTTATTTAATGAGAAGACAATGTCATTGCTTCCTGTATGGATTGTTTCCCGCCCATACTCTTATTGACTGTCTAGCCACGCTGTGGACTGTCTAATTCGGCTATGTGCTGTCACAAGCAACGCACATGCCCCACCCACCTGAGGATCTGTCTTTTCCAGACATTTATTTCCTGTGTTTGAGGGATGCCCCACCCACCTGAGGATCTGTCTTTTCCAGCCATCCATTTCCTGTGTTTTAGGGATCCACTTGTCATGAAATATCGCTGGATTGATTGCTTTCATTTTCCTCCTGCGACTCTTTCATACTCTTGCTTGTGCCTACTGTTTTTTTCTGTTAACGGATTACATTGTCTTTCCGTTGCATGTATAAGAACGCTGACGCGTCGTCAAAGATTTAACACACCGTCTCGACACTTACATCACAAGAAAGAGAAGAAAGATAACTTTATTTTGATGAGTGTTAATTCTTTCTATAATTAAAAATAGTAATAATTTAATACAGTTTAAATGTTTACAAATTAGATGCGCTGAAATGAAATCAACTTCTGAAAATGAACACTCGGATTATTGTGATATTATGTCTGATCTCGCAAACAATGTAAAGTATTTTTAGATAAAAGTAATCTAGATAAGCGTGTACATTGTTATTTTGAGGCCATACTGCTATTTACACACTTGTTGAATTATGCAGCAGAACATGACAACAACATTAATTAATGAGGCAGTATAGACAGTGCAGGTGAGTACAGGCAGGGTAGACAGTGCAGGTGAGTACAGGTAGGGTAGACAGTGCAGGTGAGTACAGGTAGGATAGACAGTGCAGGTGACTACAGGTAGGGTAGACAGTGCAGGTGAGTGCAGGTAGGGTAGACAGTTCAGCTGAGTACCGGTAGGGTAGACAGTGCAGGTAGGATAGACAGTGCAGGTGAGTACAGGTAGGATAGACAGTGCAGGTAGAGTGCAGGTAGGGAAGACAGTGCAGGTGAGTGCAGGTAGTGTAGACAGTGCAGGTCAGTACAGGTAGGGTAGACAGTGCAGCTGAGTACAGGTAGGGTCGACAGTGCAGCTGAGTACCGGTAGGGTAGACAGTGCAGGTGAGTACAGGTAGGATAGACAGTGCAGGTGAGTACAGGTAGGGTAGACAGTGCAGCTGAGTACCGGTAGGGTAGACAGTGCAGGTGAGTGCAGGTAGTGTAGACAGTGCAGGTAGGGTAGACAGTGCAGGTAGAATGCAGGTAGGGCAGACAGTGCAGGTGAGTACAGGTAGGGTAGACAGTGCAGGTGAGTACAGGTAGTGTAGACAGTGCAGGTAGAGTACAGGTACGGTAGACAGTGCAAGTGAGTACAGGTAGAGTAGACAGTGCAGGTAGAGTACAGGTACGGTAGACAGTGCAGGTGAGTACAGGTAGAGTAGACAGTGCAGGTGAGTACAGGTAGGGTAGACAGTGCAGGTGAGTACAGGTAGGGTAGACAATGCAGGTGAGTACAGGTAGGGTAGACAGTGCAGGTGAGTACAGGTAGAGTAGACAGTGCAGGTGAGTACAGGTAGGGTAGACAGTACAGGTAGGGTAGACCATGCAGGTAGGGTAGACAGAGAAAGTGTTTGGTGGTTGCAGCCCTGTTCTACCCATTTATGTTAATTTATTGATGTATGCAAATGCACCCTTTGTATTTATGTAAATGTGGCACATATAATTATCTTTATTTTAAAACAAAATATTGAAAAAATACCTGATACCATTAGAACATGTATATGAGTGCATTCTAAGTTAACAACATTTTACAATGAATTGAATACCTGAATTATCACCAAAATCCCTAAACTCCATTCATTATTTCTCCATGCCAGTAAAATGTTTATTCTAAAAGTTTGGAGTGTCTTCATCCATTGTCCAAATGTTGTATTTATTACTGTCATAAACTCATCTCTGCTGTCTGATGAGTCTAATGGATGCTGGCACACACACACACACACACACACACACACATATACATATATATATATATATATATATATATATATATATATATATATATATATATATATATATATATATATATATATATATATATATAGCCAAAAGTGTGACTGCAGTGAACTGATCTCCCCTATCAGATGAGTCCCAACAGAATCCTCTTTGCTCTGCCTTACGGGGACCAAGTCTGTATCACTTCACAGAGGTGGACTCAGACTATCACTGCTTTCAACATGACTACGCCACAATATGTCACACAGCCATCATTACTCTGTGACACTCCCACTCCTTCAGGTCAAAAGACTGGTGATGCATCCCACATGGCACCCTATACCCTATTTAGTGAACTACTTTTGACCCAGGCCCATAGGTCTCTTGTCAAAAGTAGCACACTATAGGGAATAGGGTGCCATTTGGGACGCAGAGGGTGATAATAAACAGTACTGTCCTAAACACTCAATGGTGTTAACCCCCTTCTCTGGGACTACTTCTAAACAGGATCACATAGATATGACTGACTGTTTCAATGCCATCACTCTCACAATATAGTTCTCCTCTGGTCAGAGAATCAGCACATAGCTATCCTGTTTAGACTTTTCTATCCCTCCTCCTTTATTTCACTAAAATGCACTCCTTTCTTTTGTCTCACTCCTCTCTAGTTGGTAAATGGGTCAGCCCAGAAAAACAGCTGCTGCCGCCGGAAACAAGCACATACATACACATACACACACACACACATACAGCGAGAGGATGCAGGGCGAGGCGACAGGATAGAAACAAAACCAGGGACATGCAGAGAAAAGCATATTCCCTGGTTGATTGAGAGAGAGAGGGATAAAAGAGCGCGAGCTCATCCCCTCTTTCATGTTGCTAGGAGAATAAAGGCCTAATGGATGGCAGGTGTGGAGGCCATACACATAATGAAGCTAGAGAGCAATAGGACCACAGCTAGATAGTATAGGACATAGTGTCTGTCTGTCTGTCCAAACCTTCCACTCAGGGGAAATAAGGATAGAGATTATGAAACAATGGATCATAAAGGTACTCTAGTGCACTCTTAGAAAAAAAGTGCTATCTAGAACCTAAAAGGGTTCTTCGGCTGACCCCATAGGAGAACCCATTGCAGAAACCTTTTTGGTTCCAGGTGGTTCCCTTTCCACAGAGGTTTTTACATGAAACCCAAAAGGGTTCTACCTGAAACCAAAAAGGGTTCTGTCTGGAACCGAAAAGCGTTTTCTTATGTGAACAGCCAAAGAACCCTTTTGGAACCATTTTTTCTAAGAGTGAAGGATGGATTATTTTGAGGGGGTGTTCAAGATACAGGTTTCCTTTCCTTTTCTTCTGTTCCGTTGAATTCTAACCCAGCTCGTCTCTAATGAACAGGTAAGAACAGGTTCTAGAACAGTGCTTGGAGCAGTGTCCAATTAAAGAATGCCCACTGCACTTCCAACACAAGAACCAAGCAAACCAAAAGATCTTGGCTAGCTACGTGGGAGCACTCTACAGTCATCTACAGAGCAGCTGATAAAACAAGGAGAAACCAGCGGACTTCATTGGAGAAGCACAGTAGCACACTGTTCATGAATGTACTCTCACCATGAGTACAGTGCAAGCCATGTGCTTCAGCAAAGGTCCTGTGAGTGAATGACATCAGGGATGAGCGTGAGCGCAGATGAGCCAATGAGTGGCAGGATAAGGGTGTGTGTGTTTCCTACCTGGACATTAGGAGGGTAGAAGGGGGCAGTCCTCTGGAGCTGGAGCTGCTTGTCAATCGTGTCCTTCAGACACTGACAGACGCGCCGCTTCTGGTCAGCAGAGTAGGCTTCCAGACTGAGCAGGCAGTCACACTTCTACACGGCCAGAGAGAGAGAGATGGGGAGAGAGAGATAGAGATGGGGAGAGAGGGGGGGAGAGAGAGAGAGAGAGAGAGAGAGAGAGAG
>NC_074685.1:22773335-22845835 GCF_029448725.1 Salvelinus fontinalis | reverse complement strand
GAGGCTGAAGAAATTTGGCTTGTCACCAAAAACACTCAAACTTTTACAGATGCACAATCGAGAGCATCCTGTCGGGCTGTATCATCACCTGGTACAGCAACTGCTCCGCCCACAACCGTAAGGCTCTCCAGAGAGTAGTGAGGTCTGCACAACGCATCACCGGGAGCGAACTACCCGCCCTCCAAGACAACAACCACCCGAGCCACTGCCTGTTCCCCCCGCTATCATCCAGAAGGCGAGGTCAGTACAGGTGCATCAAAGCTGGGACCGAGAGACTGAAAAACAGCTTCTATCTCAAGGCCATCAGACTGTTAAACAGCCATCACTAACATTGAGTGGCTGTTGCCAAAATACTGACTCAAATCTCTAGCCACTTCAAAAATTCAAAATTGGATGTAATAAATGTATCACTAGTCACTTTAAACAATGCCACTTTATATAATATTTACATACCCTACATTACTCATCTCATATGTATATACTGTACTCTATACCATCTACTGCATCCTGCCTATCCTGCCTAGCCGTTCGGCCATCGCTCATCCATGTATTTATATGTACATATTCTTATTCCTTCCTTTACACTAGTGTGTATAAGGTAGTTGTTGTGAAATTGTTAGATTACTTGTTAGATATTACTGCATGGTCAGAACTAGAAGCACAAGCATTTCGCTACACTCGCATTAACATCTGCTAACCATGTGTATGTGACCAATAATCTTTGATTTGATTGATTTGATTTGTCATTGGCTGTATATTACATCAACCTGACAAAATCTCTCCACACCCAAACTGCAAGCATTAGGGGAATTAGATCATGTGACTTGCTCACTTCAGGTGAATTAGATCTCCGGCCAAACTCATGACTTCTAGTTGGGTGCCGCCCAAAGAAAGAACATAAATCAATCCATCTCTTTTTAATTTTTGTTTATTCTACCCCCCCCCCCACCCATTTCTCTCCCCAATGTTGTCATACCCCATATCAATCTTGTCTCTTCACTGCAACTCCCCAACAGGCTCAGGAGAGGTGAAGGTCGAGTCATGCATTCTCTGAAACATGACCCGCCAAACAGCACTCCTTAACACCCACCTGCAGAGGCTATATCATCATAAATGCTGCACAGCCAATGCAGACGTCGGATTGACAAAGCAGCCCCTTTAAGCCCTGTCTAAGCCGTGTGGTTCTACTGAGCTATATGGAATTGTTTTAAGTAATACTTAAGGTAATACTAAGAATAATTTTGCTATTTGATTTTGAATTTTAAGACCACTTGAAGAATCAAAAAATATACAGTACCAGTCAAAACACACCTACTCATTCAAGGGTTTTTCTTTATTTGTACTATTTTCTACATAATAGTGAATACATCAAAATGATAAAATAACACATATGTAATCATGTAGTAACCAAAAAAGTGTTAAACAAATGTATTTTTGATTTTAGTTTCTTCATACTTCCACCCTTAGCCTTGATGACAGCTTTGCATACTCTTGGCATTCTCTCAACCAGCTTCACCTGGAATGCTTTTCCAACAGTGTTGAAGGAGTTCCCACATATGCATAGCACTTGTTGGCTGCTATTCTTTCACTCTGTGGTCCAACTCATCCCAAACCATCTCAAATGGGTTGAGGTCGGGTGATTGTGGAGGCCAGGTCATCTGATGCAGCACCATCCCTCTCCTTCTTGGTCAAATGATGGTCCCACCAATCGCAAACTAGATGGGATGGCATAGCTCTGCAGAATTCTGTGGTAGCCATACTGGTTAAGTGTGAATTGAATTCTAAATCAATCACAAACTGTGTCACCAGCAAAGCACCCTCACACCATCACACATCCTCCTCCATGCTTCACGGTAGCAACCACACATACATAGATCATCCGTTCACCTACTCTGCATTTCACAACGACACAGCTTTTGGGATCAAAGATCTCAAATGTGTACTTTTCTAACGTGTTTCTTGGCTCAAGCAAGTCTCTTCTTATTATTGGTGTCCTTTAGTAGTGGTTTCTTTACAGCAATTTGACCATGAAGACCTGATCCACACAGTCTCCTCTGAACAGTTGATGTTGATATGTGTTTGTTACTTGAACTCTGTGAAGTATTCATTTGGGCTGCAATCCGAGGTGCAGTTAAATCTAATGAACTTGTCCTCTGCAGCAGAGGTAACTCTGGGTCTTCCTTTCCTGTGGCGGTCCTCATGAGAGCCAGTTTCATCATAAAGCTTGATGGTTTTTGCGACTGCACTTATAGATACTTTCAAAGCTCCTGAAATGTTACGTATTGACTGACCTTCATGTCATAAAGTAATGATGGTCTGTCATTTCTCTTTGCCTTTTGAGCTGTTCTTGCCATAATATGGACTTGGTCTTTTACCATATAGGGTTATCTTCTGTATACCACTCCTACCTTGTCGCAACACAACTGATTGGCTCAAACGCATTAAGAATGAAAAAAATCCACAAATGAACTTGTCACATTTGTATTCCAGGTGACTACCTCATGAAGCTAGTTGAGAGAATGCCATGAGTATGCAAAGCTGTCATCAAGGCAAAGCGTGGCTACTTTGAAGAATCTCAAATATAAAATATATTTTCATTTGTTTTTCACTTTTTTGATTACTACATGATTCCATGTGTGTTATTTCATAGTTTTGATGTCTTCATTATTATTCTTCAATGTAGAAAATAGTACAAATAAAGAAAAAACCTTGAATGAGTAGGTGTGTCCAAACATTTTACTGTCATACCAATGATTGATTTGCTATTTGCTTCTGAGTTTAAGACCACTTGATGTATAAACTTTTTTTTTTAACATATCGTTTGATGAAAAATATTTTGTCCGTTACTGCTATTAGCCCCTACAAACACATTGAATATCAAATTCACTACATGGAACAACATATAGTCTGTCCTATATCTGAGAGATATAACAAAGATCTGGATTTTAAAAAATCTATTTAACCCTATATTTTTGCCTCTAAACAGTCTCCATATACACTGTACTTCCATACATTTTTTCAACTGGTACCGGGGAAAGTTCAGACAAGTCTTGTGAGCCTTTGGGCTTCTTAGAGCAAAACAACCAACATTTACATTTCCACAGGGAAATTTGTGTGTAGCTCAAAGTGTTCGGATGCTACAGAAAGTAGTTGGCAGATCTGCTGTACCGAATTCAGACGAGTCCCAAAACGGTTGTGGGGGTCGTAAAGCAAAACGGAGAACAGCAGTGTGTTCATGAGAGTCTCATCTTCACATAGAGGGCTTTAGAACATCTGTCCGTTGAATGGCATACGTAAAGCGGAGACCCCGAGCTCTGATGTCATGTACATCATGTTATTTTACATTCCAATTTAGGTACTTACCAGGGCCCAAATCTGCTCTTTTCTACCCATATACGGTTGCGAGTGTAAAGGGCTCAGTACGTGTTGTGTGTATGTGTACAAATGTTGTAGGTTACACAATGGTGTAACCTCTTCTATTAACTACAGTAGATCTGTACAGACATAGTCTACTAAAGGGCACTGCAGCAACAGAATAACTGGGGGGAAAGCCTGTGGCCTTGAATAGGGTCAATGCATTGTGATCTGTTGAGTCTCCCTCATGTGTTTTTCTGCGAAACACTTAGAACCATTCCTAATGGTTCCTTTTTAGCATTTGACATGGACCAATCGCCCCACCACCACCTCAACTGCCATCACTATCAGTAAGACACACACAATGCAACACAACACAGCACACACACATACACGGTTATTGACCAAATCAAAATGACCAATCAATCACCTTTAGGGAATACAAGTTGCGGATGGCATTCATACGCCCACATACAGTGGTTCACACGTGAAGACTACTCAGAAACTCCGTAAAAGGCAAAACAAGTTTTATCTCCAGCTTGACAGAGAACCAGACTCTCACAGACAGATGACTGGCTCAGGTAAGATCATTTCAGTTCCATTCATTCCCTGAAGTGAACACTACATAAAAGACATGGCATTTCTCTACACTCAGCTGTTTATTTCTTCTATTCACTCTATCCGTTTTCTTCTCTCTGATGATTTCGCTTCCGTCTGGAAGGAAAACATTTGTGCAGAGATGTCTTTGGCAGCATGGGTTACTTTTCGAGCTTTTTCAATTTTCTCGATGTCCTCAGAGATTAACTGGAGTACTGAAGGATTTTCTTGGAGCTAACTCTGCCCTGGTCTGACGTCTGTCGCTAAGCGGTCCACTGCCCTTTACCACTGTCCTTTGATGTTGGGAAATGTTTATCTCCTGTGAGAAAGTCTTTGTTATCAAGACGTTGTCATTGTCAGAGATAGTATTGCAGTCTAATGTATTTGGAACTGTGATGGTTTTTCACTGTCAAAGCCAGACTCCCCTGGCACGGGGAAAATTATTTTAAAAGTTGCGAAAGTCTGCACGCAGAGAAGAGACTACCACAGCTGCGTGTGCGGAGATGCTAGAGATGCTGATGATGCATCCATAGAGGAGAGAAAGAAAGAAAATAGTGGAAGACAAAACCAAAAAAAAAAATGAATCGCGATATTCTGTTGTATCCATCACTGAGACGTAATGAAGAGGTCAGGAGCCAAACAGTCATGTCCTGCACAACAGGTGCCAATCAAACTCTGCAACACACAGGCCCTTAACAGTTAGGTTATTGTCCCCACTCACACTTTAAGGAGTGAGACAGTGGTCCCTGGTCAGACCCTTAACTTCTTATGGCTGAAGGGGCAATATTGAGTAGCTTGGATGAAAGGTGCCCATATCAAACGGCCTGCTCCTCAGTCATAGTTCCTAATATTTGCATATCATTTTTAGTATTGGATAGAAAACACTCTAAAGTTTCTAAAACTGTTTGAATTGTCTCTGAGATTAACAGAACTCATATAGGCAGGCAAAATCCTGAGTTGAAATCAAAACAGGAAGTCAGAAATCTGAGCCTGTATGTATTCACCAGAGTCCCTAAAGAAATCCACTTGAGCTATTAATGATGTTGCACTGCCCAGGGGTTCCACTAGATGTCAACCATCAATAGAAATTATAATGAGACTTCTATGATGTTGTGGGAGAGAATGAAAGCAGAATCAGTCAGGTGTCCATCAAGCAGCCATTTCCTGATCATGCTTTTTCTTGATGGAAGCCACTGACGTTCCATTGCTCACGAAGAGAACAAAGAATACTCCGGTTGTAACTTTGTTGAAGCTATATGTTAAAAACATCGTAATGATTGATTCAGTACTTAGTTTGAAATGTTTCTTCGACCGGTAATATCACATTTTGAAGTTTTTGTCCGATATGAAGCTGACCAGAATTAGCGTTTGGACATGTTTACCAAACGCGCTAACAATTGGACATAAATAACGGATTTTTTCAAACAAAACAAACATTTATTGTGGACCTGGGATTCCTGGTGTGCTTTATGATGTAGATCATCAAAGGTAAGGGAATATTTATCATGTATTTTATTGTTTATGGTGACACCATCTTTGCAGCTGTGGTATTTTACTTTTGAGCGCCGTCTCAGATTATAGCGTGCATTTCTTTTTCCGTAAAGTTTTTTTGAAATCTGACACAGCAGTTGCATTAAGGAGAGGTATATCTATAATTCAATGTGTATAACTTGTATTATCATCTACATTTATGATGAGTATTTATGTTGAAACGATGGGCTATGCAAAGTCACTTGATGTTTTTGCATTTAGTGAATCTAGTCGCCTCGATGTAAACTCAGATTTTTTGATATAAATATGAATTTAATCAAACAAAACATGCATGTATTGTGTAACATGAAGTCCTATGAGTGTCATCTGATGAAAATAATCGAAGGTTAGTGATTAATTTTATCTCTATTCTGGTTTTTGTGAAGCTATCTATAGCTGGAAAAAATGGCTATGCTTATTTTGGTTTTGTGGTGCACTAACATAATCGTTTGTAGTGCTTTCGCTGAAAAGCCTATTTGAAATCGGATACTTTGGTGGGATTAACAACAAGATTACCTTTAAAATGATATAAGACACATGAATGTCTGAGGAATTTTAATTATGAGATTTCTGTTGTTTTGAATTTGGCGCCCTGCACTTGGACTGGCTGTTGTCATATCGGTCCCGTTACCGGGACTGCAACCATAAGAAGTTTCTTATGGCTGCAAGGCAAAGTGTTGAGTAGCCAGTGAAATCGTGCCCATTTCAAACGGCCTCCTACTCAAATCTTGCTCGTACAATATGGATATTATTATTCTTTTTGGATAGAAAACACTTTCTAGTTTCTAAAACATAATTATTTCTCTGAGTGAAACAGAAGTCCTTCTGCAGCACTTTTCCTGACCAGGAAGTGAAATGTCAGAAATCAATGCTCTTTTCAACTTGATGCCTATACATGGTCTTGACACTTAGGAGTCTACTTACACTCTATACGCCTTCCTATTGGTGTAAAGAGGATGTGAGAGAAGAAATTTTTGTGCTCATCTTGGTCTGTGGTGGGTGGGAAAAAACCTATTTCTTTGACGTGACCGTCCACTTCCGGTACTCTGAAGGAAGTGGGATTGACTTCTGTTTTGCTGCCGTAAAAAAACGACTAACAACTCCGGCTCTAATTTTTTTTGATACATGTGACCATATCATCGTAATGTATGTTTTTTCAATATAGTTTAATCAGATTATTGAAACTTTTTTCGGGAGTTTTGTCGTGTTCCGTCCTCTGACTGTGTTTACGTTGGAGAAATTTGTGCCACTCGGCTAGTGCCAATGCTAATTGAAGAGGGAAATTTGACATTCTGAATCCAAACAACGACTCATCTGGACAGAGGACACCTTCTTCAACATTCTGATGAAAGATCAGCAAAAGTAAGACCCATTTTATGATGTTATTTCATATATCTGTCGTGCATGTGAACTGGCCGTGGGCGCCCAATTATTTCTGTCTTTTGTAGCTACGCTAATATAGCGATACATTTTGTTTTCGCTGTAAAACATTTAATAAATCGGAAATATTGTTTGGAATCACAAGATGCCTGTCTTTCAATTGCTGCAGACTATGTATTTTTCAGAAATGTTTTATGATGAGTAATTAGCTATTTGACTTTGGTGTCTGTAAATATTATGGCTGCTTTCGGTGCAATTTCGGATTGTAGCTGAAATGTAAACTATGGTTTATACATGAAATATGCAAATTTTTCGAACAAAACATATGCTATACAATAAATATGTTATCAGACTGTCATCTGATGAATTTGTTTCTTGGTTAGTGGCTATTTATATCTTTATTTGGTCGAATTTGTGATAGCACCTGATGGAGTAAGAAACTGATGGAGTTAGAAAAGTTGTGTCTTTTGCTAACGTGGTTAGATAATAGATTTACATATTTTGTCTTCCCTGTAAAACATTTTAAAAATCGGACATGTTGGCTTGATTCACAAGATGTGCACCTTTCATCTGGTGTCTTGGACTTGTTAATGTGTGAAAGTTAAATATTTAAAAAAAAAAAAATCTTTTGAATTTCGCGCCCTGCACCTTGAGCTGGATGTTGTCATAAGTGTACCGGTGTCGGGCTGCCCCCCTAACAGGTTAAAAGTGAGCATGTAATTAGTCCCTCGTCGACCTTTAAAAGTGAACAAGTAGTTTCTGCTTTGGCCCTGAAGTATAGGCTTGTGTCCCTAGCCACCGTGCTCCCTTGTTAGGGGAGTACTTGTAGAGCTACCGCATATAAAGTAGTGATGTATTAACCTTCCCATATCACACACTTAAATTGCCAGTTGTGCCCTGCAGTATAAGAGCAATGTAATTTTGTACTGCACAAACCAAACAGCTCAGTTTCTCTGTCTCCCCTTCTGACTGACTCCAATGAGCCCTGTCATTGGCTGTGTCTGGTGGGATTGTGTGAAGTGACATCGCCATGGTAGGAGCCACATTAGCTAGACAGGCCACAGTGACTGCATTCTCTCACTGATAGATAGATACCTCCGCTGTGACCGACAACTCCCCACAGCCCCACAGCCTCGCAGCACAGAAATACAGCTGCCATGGAGCAGCCCAATGACCCAGCGGAGCGCACACACCGTTCAGTACAGTAAATACCCACACAGGTATAATTACATTCACGCAACCACATTAACATGCATGCACATATCCTCCTCTGGTAAGGGCTCACATGTGCCCAAATAAGGCTGCATGCAGCCTCGAAAGAAGCACAATTTAATTATATTTGAATAAATGCATGTAACACATTAACATGCACAATAATGAAAAAATAACAACAACGGTATCAGCTGAGACTATACCCCACTCCATTGGAGTATAGTGTGTAGTGTGTGACTGTCACGACTTCCACCGAAGGTGGCTCCTCTCCCTGTTCAGGCGGTGCTCGGCGGTCGTCGTCACCGGCCTACTAGCTGCCACCGATCCATTTTTCCTTTTCGTTTGTGTCTGTCTGTATTGTTTACACCGGTGTCTTATTAGTTGATTTCGGTGGGTATATTTACCTCTGCTGCCTGCTAGTGTTTGCGCGGGATTGTTTTCTGTGGTTACGTTGTTAGTGGTGCGTGGCTGCACCACGGGGTTTTCTTTTCTCACGGCAGTTGTGCCGTTTGGTAGTGAGTTTAGGAGTAGAGGTTTCTCCTCCGTGTGTAGCGTTTATTTCCCTATGTGTGTGGCGACCTCGTTTGGGCGTGTTTCAGTCCCATGTTGTAGTTGAGTTGGGACTGCTAAATAAACTATTTTGCCACTGGGACTTCCTTGCTCTCCTGCTCCTGATTCCTGCACCTTCCTCCTTTAGGAGACACGTAACAGTGACGCCCATGCAGTGAACCTGGAGTATTATGATTCATAGCTACTACTTAACTATAGTAGGGCCACATTCCTGCACTGTCTGGGAGGAAGTGTGTTTACTTATTCTATGTATTTAGAGAGTTAGGCCATTAAGGTTGATGCATTATAATGCATATGACACTACAAAATGATATGGCAGCCATGTTAGCTCACCATTAACATAACAAGGGGAATATTTAAACAATGCTGTGTAACTGAATGTCTGGAATTAGAAGAATATTCCTAATTCTAAAAGTTGGCCCAACCTTCTAAATATTGTATATGGGTCTGGGAGACCCACCAGGCTCTGGCCATAACCCACTCACTGACATGACACACTTCCTCTGGAGCACAGAAGGGAGGGAGGGTAGAAACATGTCTATGAGAGGATAGAGAGAAAGAGAGGCGGAGAGTGACATACTGCTAAGCACATGTTCATTTATGGCTTTTAATATACTTTTCATAGCCTAGTGTTTGTCAAATTGCTCCTAATTATATAATATTACACTGTCAGTCTCCCCTACTTTTTATTACACGCCTTCCAAACTATTTGTGGTATTTTTCCTCGCAGTTACCTCAAACTCATTATTAACCTCACAAGACTATGAGTGGAGTGTTGACAGTTTGTGGCTGACCACAGTCTTGGCAGGCTGGAGCATTTTCTAGGCCACTGCCACAACGGCAGGCAGTGTGTGTGAAGGACAATGCCCTTGCATGAGTAGCTAGCTAGACCAGGGTCCAAGAATGTTGGCATCCCTCTTCTAGATAAATCCAGCCCAGAAAAACACATGGTAAACCATCCCCCTATAAATACATTTCAAATCAAATGTAATTTGTGTAGTGTTTTTACAAAATACATTTGTCACAAAGTGTAGTTAAAAAATGTAATCTCAACTTGCTGCAATGCAGAACAACCTTAAAACGTAGATCCATGACTGAGTGAAAAGACAACAACTTGGACAGAACACCATGCTCTGTTGAACTGAGGACTTGAATCCCTGGAGAATGACAAGAGATTCATCAAAATCATACAGATTCCAGAGTAGCCGGTCTGTAGGGACCTCCATGTTAAGGTCATATTGCTCCTCCTCCGTAAGTGGCATCTGGTTGCTGCCCTGGGGATTCTCCCCTGGCACTTCCATCCCAAACCCCTGGACTGAGACACACCAAGGCACACATTCTCCAGCCCCAGCTACAGCTTCTACTGGGCATATCGCTAAACAATACCATTGATAAACCATTGATGAACAGTTTGGTATACTATCGTTCGTGTTGGCACCAGAACTCTTAATTCCAAGCCAAGTTTGCTGAACTCTGTAGATTTTTGTATGTTGTCCAATGCATTGCAACCACATGCTTCGGACACATGCTTGTGCAAAACAAAACTGAAATGCAGTACAGGTAGTAAGTATAACTCAATGTGTACCCATTAGGAAGATCAAGCTATTTGCCCAACTCTCTTTAAGTCCCCTATGCCTCTAACTCAATGTTCATTCTTACATACCCACATTCAAGTGATAACACAAGAGCAAACGAGACACAACTTAATGAATGGCCACTGGCCTGCCTTAGAGTGGCTAAAAATACAGGCAGCATTTCCCTGTAATCAGATTGATTAAATTGCTCGCTAGTTAGAACCCTCCCCCAGAGCCATCTGGCAGATGGATCTCTGGCCTCCTGTCAACAATGCTCACCTTAGTGTGGACTACGCCAGCACACACAGTACAGTGCATTTTGGAAAGTATTCAGAACCCTTAACTTTTTCCTTTTTACATTACAGCCTTATTCTAAAATTGATAAAACAAAATCAATACCTCAGTCTACAAACAATACCCCATAATGACAAAGCGAAAACTGGTTTAACATTTTTTACATAAATGTTCAGAGCCCAGGTGCATCCTGTTTCCATTGATCATCCTTGAGATGTTTCTACAAATTGATTGGAGTCCACTTGGGGTAAATTCAATCGATTGGACATGATTTGGAGAGGCACAGACCTGTCTATGTAAGGTACCACAATTGACAGTGCATATCAGAGCAAAAACCAAGCAATGAGGTCGAAAGGAATTGTCCGTAGAGCTCTGAGACAGGATTGTGTCGAGGCAAAGATCTGGGAAGGGTATAGTACCAAAACATTTCTGCAGCTTTGAAAGTCTCCCAAGAACACAGTGGCCTCCATCCTTCTTAAATGGAAGAAGTTTGGAACCAACAAGACTCTTCCTAGAGCTGGCTGCCCGGTCAAACTGAGCAATCGGGAGAGAAGGGCATTGGTCGAGGAGGTGACCAAGAACCCGATGGTCACTCTGACAGAGCTCCAGAGTTCCTCTCTGCAGCACTCCACCAATCAGGCCTTTATGGTTGATTGGCCAGATGGAAGCCACTCCTCAGTAAAAAAGCACATAACAGCCCGCTTGGAGTTTGCCAAAAGGCACATAAAGGACTCTCAGACCATGAGAAACAAGATTCTCTGGTCTGATGAAACCAAGATTGAACACTTTGGCCTGAATGCCAGGCATCACGTCTGGAGGAAACCTGCCACCATCCCTACAGTGAAGCATGGTGGTGGCAGCATCATGCTGTGGGGATGTTTTTCAGTGTCAGGGACTGGTAGACTAGTCAGGATCGAAGGGAGCAAAGTACAGAGACATCCTTGATGAAAACCTTCTCCAGAGTGCTCAGGACCTCAGACTGGGGCGAAGGTTCATCTTCCAACAGGACAACGACCCTAAGCACACAGCCAAGACAATACAGGAGTGGTCTCTGAATGTCCTTGAGTGGCCCAGCCAGAGCCTGGACTTGAACCCGATCAAACATCTTTTGAGAGACCTGAAAATAGCTGTGCAGCGACGCTCCCCTGCCAATCCCTGCCAAAAGTGTTTGCATTTGTAGGTACTTACATTTGTTTAAGCTGTTTTCTTGTGACATTTATTTGGATACATCCATAACTATGAGCTAAAGAGGTGTGATCGTGCCTGCTTTCTCATCAGGACATTGTTGTTCAGAGGAGCTGGGCAACAACACAGCCAACACAATCACTTCAAACTGAAGCTGGAAAGACTGCAACCAATTGCACTTCGTTTCGTTTTACCTTTTTTCAATTTACATTTATTTGTATATATCCATAAAAATATGCCAGCTGATTCATAATTTCGACTGGCTGAGAAACGCTGCCTGCCTGTCTGTCTCATTCCGACTCCCAAGACGTTCATTACTATGGGACAGCTGGGGATCGAATTTGAATATTTAAACAATGTTGCAAATGTCGTAGAGACAGACTGCAAGGTTTACACAAATCTCCGCTGTTGAAAACTAAATGTTAGTCTAAAAGAAATGTGAGATAATGTCTAGACGCTTCTATAGTGGATATCAAGTTTATAAATTGCCTGGCTGGGCTGATGAGACAGTGGATTGCGCAGTCAGATGCAACAGAGTGAATAGAGATTTTAACATCATAGATTTAGCCGGTGGTAACTTGTGGAATAGACACCAGCTGGAATGCGGTTTTAACCAATCAGCAATCAAGATTAGACCCAGCCCGTTGTATAAGATCTGATATACAACAGCTGTCAGCCAATCAGCATTCAGGGCTCGAACCACCAAGTTTATAATACTAGATATACAACTCTGGCTATGGAGAACCTTTTTTAACAGAGAATGAATGGAAGAGATGATGACATCCCTATCAGCCTGGCAGGCTGGGTATGGCAGCGTAGTATGCCAACTAGAGAGGCAATGTAGGTCACTGCATGAATGCTGATGACAAGCTGATGTCTCCTGAGTGCTACAAATCTGCTGTTCATTGGGATTTAAGCGAAGCAAAGGCACCAGGCGAAAATGGGTAATGGCTTTGCAGTAAGGGATTGAATTGGGATAAATTGAAGGTGGATTTGTTATTCCTTTCCTAGATACTATGTATGTTGTATCCCATCAACTAAAAACACCTGCTCATCAACCAATCAAACAGCAATGCCGCTCAACAGAAACATTTCCGTCAAAGCACTATTCAATGGAGTTCAGCTTTAAGAAACACTCACGTCATCTCCATCCATGATGAGTGTCATCGGGTGTCACGCTCCTCAGAGCTTTGATGCCTGTTTATGTGTCCGGTCCCCGTGTAGTAGTGCAGCGGCTCACATAGTCATTGAAAAACAAATCACTGTCACACCCCATCACTCACGAACCACCAAGTGGGACTGAACATGCTATGATAACATGCCACACTACTACTGTATCTCAGTTCCCACTAGTGCTTAGCTAGCTTTCTGTACTGTACTATACTGTACTGCTAAACACAGATATGGTCAATGGGCTATCAGTACTGCACTAGTGCTAATTTTATCCATCCCTCCACAAGGCACAACTGTACAATGGGACGTACAGTACTGTTATAGATGAGCTACCAGTGAACAGGCTAAAGAAAGGCTAATCTAATGCTTAAAATAGCCAACATTTAATGAGCTAACCCCATGTGAACGAGCGACCAGTGAACGAGCGACCAGTAAACATGCCCCCATGTCACTTTTAGCTCCCATGTCACTTGCCCTAACTTGTCGGTCACACGGGAACAGATTAGAAAGTACAGATTAGAGAGTAGGCCTACAGTACTGTGTAAACCTTCTGATTTAGAAACATATGCCATAACACATACTTTCTCTCTTTCTTTCTCTCTCTGTCTCTCCCTCTCTCCCTCTCTCTCTCTACTCTCCCTCCCGCTCTCTCTCTTCTCTGTCCCCCTCCCTCTCTCCCTCTCTCCCTCTCTCCCTCTACTCTCCCTCCCGCTCTCTCTCTTCTCTGTCCCCCTCCCTCTCTCCCTCTCTCCCTCTCTCCCTCTCTCCCTCTACTCTCCCTCCCGCTCTCTCTCTTCTCTGTCCCCCTCCCTCTCTCTCTCTCTCCCTCCTTCTCCCTTGCTTCATAGTCTCCTCCTTGAAGTGATTACGTCATAATGTCCAGTGAGTCCAGACACAGGGTAGATGATGTTAAAGTTCAGATGATGAAAGACAGTTCTCACTGTGGTGCTCTGGTTCCCATGCCCTGCTACGTAACCATGTTAGACATACTCAGTGTGGGGGTGCTGAAAAGGGGGTCATGAGGACCCACTACAGGAGCTGGTTTAATCCATGTGTACCATGTGTTGTGTGTTATGTATGAGTCAAATGAAAATAGTGAAATGCATAAAGACTATGATAATGGCATTCTGCTGGACATAGGGTATGCATTGGTAGGATAACTTCAGTTGAATTGCTCTACAGAGCTCTATAGAGTTACGTTGTATGTCTATTGTTGCTCAGCTAAATTGAATACCTGTGGTTTTCAAAGATGCCTGGGGTGTTCAAAGCATCTCTCACACACACACACACACACACACACACACACACACACACACACACACACACACACACACACACTGGTTAATTTTAGAGTATATCTGATGAGGAGGCTAGAAATAGCTGACCTTGGTCTTGAGCTTCTACAGTAGTTGGTCTCTAAGGTAGCCACTCTTATAGAATCAAGGTCAAACTAGTCTGGGTAGCTTTCCCCTTCAAAATGGAGCCCTTGTCAGAGCTCTATGAAATAGAGCTCTGGGCAAGCATACAGTACATTGGAATCTAACACATGATCAAATGACTCAAATTATTCTTATATATTAAAAACATTTCAGACTAAACAAAAAGTTGTTTATTTTTGTAAACAAACAGACAACAGAGATATGTTTGATTCCTTCTCATCTACATCATAATTCCCATACTCCCTCCAAGAGGGGATGTTTGGTCTGGGGCTTAAACCAGTGCTTCTTTAATGCATGCCCAGACTGAGATGTGTGGCACAGGGAGGGACATTACTGGAGCTCCAGATAGCCATTAGGGAGAGTGATAAGCGTATCACTGGCCTTGAGTAATGTCATATGGTATGTATCATTTCCAAACAGTTCCCTCAAGGAGCTCAACTTAAGCAAACTGTTATCACTGTTTCAATTTCAAACACTGTAATTCTGCTTTATTAAGTGAAGGAAAAGTTGGACAGCATTACCCAAACTCACAACAGTACTTTAGCACGGTCATCATTTCTTTAATCAGATTAAAAGCATACATGGACAAATGGTACAAACTATGTCTTTGTCAAAGAACACCACCTACTGTTCTTTGACAAAGACATAGTTTGTTCCATTTGTCCATCATAGGATCCCAAGAGTGCTGCAAATTGAGTTGATCTAAGAGGCTAGATCTGAGGAGGATATCGAAGCCAAATATCTCAATCATCCCACTGAGAGTGAGGTCTTTATGTCATTACAAGTAGATGTATGGGCGCTGTCAGGGCTACCCAGTCTATCTCTCCCAGCATATTAAACTTGTGATTAAGCCACACGGTCTATCAGTCCCGGCCCCAGTACAGTGACAAATAGATAGTAAAGCAGTTCCCAATGCAATCAGAACAGGCGAGGAGGGCCCTGACATAGCCCTGTTATTGATTGCCACCATAAAGAACACAGTTCCGCTGACAACAACCACAGGGTGGATACCACTCCCTTATCTGAGGATGACAGGCTGCATATCATGGAGTCGTTGGAGGAGTTTGTCCGCAAAAACACAGGTGTGCAGAAAGTGAGTCTGAGATGTCATATTTGAGAAACTCTTTGAAGAGGTACGGTTTCAGGTGTTTTTGGAAGATGGGCAGGGACTCTGCTGTTCTAGGGTCAGGGGGAAGCTCGTTCCACCATTGGGGTGCCAGGACAGAGAAGAGCTTTGACTGGGCTGAGTGGGAGCTGACCCCCTGTAGGGGTGGGAGGGCCAAGAGACCAGAGACGGCAGAATGGAGTACTCGAGTTGGGGTATAAGGTTTGAGCATAGCCTGAAGGTAGGGAGGGGCAGTTCCTCTTGCTGTTCTGTAGGCAAGCACCATGGTCTTGTAGCGGATGCAAGCTTTGACTGGAAGTCAGTGTAGTGTGCAAAGGAGCAGGGTGACATGGGAGAACTTGGGAAGGTTGAAACCAGGCAGGCTGCGGCAGTCTGGTTAAATTACAGGGGTTTGATGGCACAAGCGGGAAGCACAGCCAACAGCGAGTTGCAGTAGTCCAGACGGGAGATGACAAGTGCCTAGATTAGGTCCTGCTCAACTTTCTGTGTAAGGAAAGGTCGTACTATACAGATGTTGTAGAGCATTAACCTGCAGGAGCGAGTCACTGCTTTGATGTTTACGGAGAATGACAGGGTGTGGTCCAGGGTCACTCCAAGGTTCTTTGCACTCCCAGAGGTGGAACTGTGGAGTTGTCAACCATGATGGAAAGGTCTTGGAGTGGGCAGATATAGACACATTCAAGCAGACGCAGACAGACGTACATACACCCACATACTTACGCAAAGGCAGGCACACGCACAGATGGAAAAATCCTTGCAGCCCATGTTAACAAAATAAGTAAAAATGTTGTCTGTTGGACGTTTAGGACATCATCACGTGGAACTAGTGTCACAGCTATGCCCCAAGCACACAAACGTCACACCCAAAAGTGGCCCGTGAATAATTTGACCTTCTTTTCTGCAAATAGATCACACAAAAAGGACTGTTTGTATGCACAGTATCCCATTTGAAAGCTAAAGTAAAGACTCCCTCACTGTCATACCAGCTTGGTCATGTGTTTCATATTGTGAGGACACCTACTTTATCTACTTCATCTCTCTATCTATCTGCCACCTCTATCTGCCACGTCTCCTCCATTCATCACTCATTCCAACAGAGCACGAAATACACTCGTTGAAGAAGACATTTGACTCAGTGGTCTCAAAGGGATTGATGGTACGATCAGTTAATGCAATCAGATACAATTGGCAGGCTAAATCCAATAGGCGATACTTGATAAAGACTGTATTTAGATAAGTAAACCCGCATTAGACATCATTACTACTGTGTTTGGTCATTGTTGGTGATACTTCCTTCTTCATTTGTCACCTAGGTAAATTTGATGATTGTGTTATAATAATCTGATTACAAATAAACTGTATCTGTAATCACTTACGTTACCAGCAACAACAAAAAAAAGCATATTACAGAAACTTTTGAAAAACTAGATGTTTACTTTGAAATTCAGAAAGGAATTTGGCGGGAAGAAAATATGAGGACACCTTTCTGTTTTCTCAATTCTACATTGAAGACAGGCACCAATGTTATTATCGTTTTGTGATTTTAGTTTTTAGATTTTTATTTGAAATTCAGTTTAGTTTCAGTTAGTTATCAGGCAGGATTTACTAATTTTTATACAGTTTCAGTTTAATAAAAACATTGCTATTTTGTTTTTATAATATTTAGATTGAGTTTTACTTTTAGTGTTAAGGACAGAAAGCAGCCTTATGTGTGGGAGGCTAGAAGCCTCAATCACAATTTGAGATAGTCCTGTCACACATTTCCTTTCTTTTTTTAGGGGTGGGGGGATAGATCAGCTGTAATATTGCAGACAGATTGTGACTTCTGTCAATGTAATTGTCTGCATCATTTCCAATCTCCCATATATATATTTTGAAAATATACAGTGCCAGTCAAAAGTTTGGACACACCAACTCATTCAAGGGCATTTCTTTATTTTTTCTATTTTCTACATTGTAGAATAATAGTGAAAACATCAAAACTATGAAATAACACATATGCAATCATGTAGTAACCAAAAAGGTGTAAAACAAATCTAAATATATTTTATATTTGAAATTCTTCAGGTAGCCACCCTTTGCCTTGACGACAGCTTTGCACACTCTTGGCATTCTCTAAACCAACTTCACCTGGAATGCTTTTCTTACATTCTTGAAGGAGTTCCCACATATGCTGAGCACTTCTTTGCTGCTTTTCCTTTACTCTGCAGTCCAACTCATCCCAAACCATCTCAATTGGGTTGAGGTCAGGTGATTGTGGAGACCAGGTCATCTGATGCAGCACTCAATCACGATACTTGGTCAAATAATCATTAGACAGCCTGGAGGTGAGTTTTGGGTCAATTTCCTGTTGAAAAACAAATGATAGTCCCACTAAGCACAAACCAGATGGGATGGCGTATTGCTGCTGAATGCTGTGGAAGACATGCTGGTTAAGTGTGCTTTGAATTCTAAATAAATCACAGACAGTGTCACCAGCAAAGCACTCCCATCACACCTCCTCCTCCATGCTTCAAGGTGGGAAACACACATGCAAAAATCATCCGTTCACCTACTCTGCGTCTCACAAAGACACGGCGGTTGGAACCAAAAATCTCAAATTTGGACTCATCAGACCAAATTACAGATTTCCACTGGTCTAATGTCCATTGCTCGTGTTTCTTGGCCCAAGCAAGTCTCTTTTCTTATTATTGGTGTCCTTTAGTAGTGGTTTCTTGGTAGTAATCGTACCATGAAGGACTGATTCACGCAGCCTCCTCTGAACAGTTGATGTTGATGTAATACCCTTGTTAAAACCAAGTATTGAGTTTATTTGTTATAATTAATTGGTATTACATTTAAAAGGTGATTGAATTGCTCCCGTATTGTTATGTTGTTAATGTATTTCTTTTGAAGACATATTTATTTAAGGTATAAGTGAATAGCTTGGTTTAGTTTTAAGTTTAAGTTTTGACCAATAAGGTCGCTTGTTAAAACCTGTTTGGGATAGGGGGCAGCATTTTCACTTTTGGATGAAAAGCGTGCCCAGAGTAAACTGCCTCCTACTCAGTCCCAGATGCTAATATATGCATATTATTAGTATTGGATAGAAAACACTCTGAAGTTTCTAAAACTGTTTGAATGATGTCTGTGAGTATAACAGAACTCATATGGCAGGCGAAAACCTGAGAGAAATCCAACCAGGAAGTGGGAAATCTGAGGTTTGTAGTTTTTGAAAGCTTGGCCTATCAAATACATAGTGTCTATGGGGTAATTGTGCACTTCCTAAGGCTTCCACTAGATGTCCACCGTCTTTAGAAACTTGTTTGAGGCTTCTACTGGGAAGGAAGGGCTCATAAGTGCTCTTTGAGTGAGTGGTCCGGCAGAGTGCCACAAACTCTGACGCTCGTTCACTTGAGTGGTAGCTCTCGTTCCATGGCTTTTCTACAGACAGGATTTCTCCGGTTGTAACATTATTGAAGATTTATGTTAAAAACATCCTAAAGATTGATTCTATACATCGTTTGAAATGTTTCTACGGTCTGTAACGGAACTTTTGGACTTTGTTTGGACGTGGTGCTCGCGCCTCATGAAGATGGATTACTGGGCTGAATGCGCTAACAACAAGGAGGAATTTGGACATAAATTACGAACTTTATCGAACAAATCCAACATTTATGTTGGAACTGGGATTCCTGGGAGTGCATTCTGATGAAGATCATCAAAGGTAAGTGAAAATTTATAATGCTATTTCTGACTAATGTTGACTCCAACATGGCGGATATTTCTTTGGCTGATTTTGTCGTCTGAGCTCTGTACTCAGATTATTGCATGGTGTGCTTTTTCCGTAAAGTTTTTTTGAAATCTGAAACAGAGGTTGCATAAAGGAGAAGTCCATCTTTAATTCTGTGAATAACACTTGTTTGTATCTTTTATCAATGTTTATTATGAGTATTTCTGTGAAATGATGTGGCTCTCTGCAAAATCACCGGATGTTTTGGAAGCAAAACATTACTGAACGTAACGCGCCAATGTAAACTGAGATTTTTTGACATAAATATGCACCTTTTTGAACAAAACATACATGTATTGTGTAACATGATGTCCTATGAGTGTCATCTGGTGAAGATCATCAAAGGTTAGTGATTAATTTTATATGTAATTCTGCTTTTTGTGACTCCTATCCTTGGCTGGAAAAATGGCTGTGCGTGTTTTTGTGACGTGGCTCTGACCTAACATAATCATATGTTGTGCTTTCGCTGTAAAGCCTTTTTGAAATCGGACGCGATGGGTAGATTAACAAGAAGTTTATCTTTCATTTGGTGTATTGCACTTGTTCATGTGTGAAAGTTACATATTTAAAAAATATATTTTTGAATTTCCCACGCTGCCTTTTCAGCGGAATGTTGTCAGAATGTTGTCGAGGGGTGCCGCTAGCGGAACCCCTGGCCCTAAGAAGTTTTAAGCTGTGGCCAATAAGAGAGTGGACCTGTTTAACGGGAGGCCTGGGAAAAAAAGAGAGGGAGAGAGTGGTTGAGAAAAGGATGGACAGTAGATTATGACCGTTGGTGAAGAATAATTATAAAAGAAGACAATAAAAAGTAGAACAAAACCGTTACCTACCGAGTTTGAAGGGAAATACCGATTTTATTTTATAAGAGAGTTATAATTTTGTTAAGAAAGACTTAGTAAAGACTGAAGCTATCGTCTCATCGTGGAGGTATTTGACAGCCTTGAGGTTAGCCTAGCATCGTGTGAAACCGAGAGAGAATTGCTTGGGAAAGCTCAACGAGTTCATGTTCCCATGGGATGTCGGTTACTGCTAAGGAGTACTGTCTGCAATTGATAGCGGTGCTTGCTGTGGATCTTGTGAGGAAACCTGCAAGGAACTGCCATACTTTACTGAGGGAATATCTACGAGTAGTGAGTAACCACAACGGTGGGGTGCTTCTGGACTTTATGTGTGTCGTCATTTTTTTTCAGCTCCAACGCGCCAACGGGTTAAACAAGCTTTAAATAATCTGGTCATGGGTTGTATACGACTCATTGGGGTTTATTATCTTTTATTTCTTTTCATGTGGTGCTTCAAAAATGTAATAATACACATTTTGAACCTTATGAATGTTGCCTTGGTGGAGTCATTTACTGTTTCAATTTAATTTAATGCATGGGATAGCCTATCCTGATACAATAACAGAAACCAATAATCATTTCATTTGAAGTTAATACTCTAATTGTCATCACCCTAGATAGTTTACAATTTCTGAGGCTGGTAACTCTAATGAACTTATCCTCTGCAGCAGAGATACCTCTGGGTCTTCCTTTCCTGTGGCGGTCCTCATGAGAGCCAGTTTCATCACAGTGCTTGATGGTTTTTGCAACTGGACTTGAAGAAACCTTCAAAGTTCTTGATGTGTTCCGTATTGACTGACCTTCATGTCAAAAAGTAATGATGGACTGTCGTTTCTCTTTGCTTATTTGAGCCGTTCTTGCCATAATATGGACTTGGTCTTTTACCAAATAGGGCTATCTTCTGTATACCACCCTACCTTGTCACAACACAACTGATTGACTCAAACGCATTAAGAAGGAAATAAATTCCACAGCTTTTAACGAGGCACACCGGTTAATATACAGTGTAGCTAGTGAAAGTGATGCACAACCTAGGTCTATTTGAAAAATTGCCAACTATAGCAACATTTACCCGCCAGATTCAGAAGCTCGATTACCCCATTAGAAAAAAGTAATAATATAAAAATATATATCTTTTTAAAAAAAATTGCGGTCAAAGATAATAGTTTCAGTATAGTTTTAGTTTTTCAAATGTTTTTCTTCATTATTTTATTTCAGTTTTCTAAATAGTTTTTCTATTTATTTATGCCTTTTTTTGTTTCATTTTTTTTTACCATAACCATAATAACCTTAATAGGTACAAGTTTAAGTTTGTTCCACCTAAGCGAGTCTGACGACAAGTCAGGGACCACTATGATGACACACCAAATGCGTTTGCTGTATCCTTTTAGTCTTCTTCTAATACCTATTAACAAAAGAAACAGAAAGTAATCAGGTTGCGTTACTGGGTAATTCAAACGTTACATTACTGATAAAACATTGGGACAGGTAACTAGTAACTGTACTAGATTACACTTAGAAAGTAACCTACCCAACCATATCTCACACAAGGGACAAAATGATCTATAGTTCTGTATGTACAGTGCATAGCAGAATATCATCTGTATCTATAGTTATAATTAGCTTTCCACTTCACAGGCAATTCAGAACACCAACCTGTAGATGAAGTATGATGGATAATAACATTTTATGGGGTTGACAGTGTGAACTAAACTTCACACAGGCTGTCCTCATGAGAGAAGAAGAGGGTGGGAGGCTACTAAAACTACCTTTCAACACGTCATCAAACCACTTTACGTGGACATGTACAACTCGAACAGGTAATGAGCACACCACTAGTTCATCATCCTTCACCAATGCTGATGTTGATGAACCCACATTATCATCGCCAATATAGTTTCCTCTAGACACTCTGAAACGCAACCTGAGCAGATCCATTGACTAGAGACACTCTATTCTTTACAGTCAAAGAGCATAACCCCGAATCAACCTTTATTGAACCTTAAATCAAAACAATAGTTTCCTCCCTAAGGCCTCTAGAGTCTCTCGAATGCAGACCAAGCAGAAGTGTTGACCAGATTCACTCACGTCTGTGCAGTCAGAGAGCAGGTGCTTCTGGAGGGAGTCTCCACCCCTGATGAACCTCTTCTTGGTCCCAACCCGATCTGCTAGGTTACCCATGGTGACCCGGTTGAGAACCACAATGCACAAGGTCAAGGGAGGATAATTCAGCCTAGTAAATTTTTTCAGAGCTTCTCTTAATCTGTCTCGTATCCCTTCAACTCTAACACCTTCTTGCTTTCCCTCGCTTTCTCTCGCTCACACACACTTGAAGCTTTCCAAACACACGCACACACACAAACACACACACATTTCCAGTCTCCTATGTGAATCTGGGTTAGATCGGTTCCTTTTGGAGCGGCTGCTAAAATAGGATGTCCTCTAGATCAGAGAGAGAAAGACAGGGGGGTCTGAGGGGACCTGGACTCAGTAGAGGGGACGGAGAGGTCATACACTCAGCCTCACTGAGTGAGAGGATTAGGAGAAAGTGGTAGAGCAGGGATGGGCAACATTGATGGGGGTGGGAGCCACCCAAAAATTCTGAACTCATCATGCGGGCCACGGTTGCTGATTGTGTACCCATGTCCAATTTCATAAAATTATACACATTTTGCCATGGTGCAGAGAGAAAAGTTTGCCATTTTATAACTAATTTCATGCAATTCTACTCATTTGCCATTCGGTGGAGAGGAAAATGAGCTGTTTTACAGCTAGTTTCCTGCAATTCTACACATTTTGCCACAGGGTGGAAAGAAATGTTTGCCATTTTGAATATGACATCTGAGTGAGACTGACCAACAAAATCCACTGGGCCCCCGAGGCCAGTAATATGACCATGATAACAAGTTTAGATAGCTGGCCGCTAACTTACTTACAAATCTAAAAAATGTTAGCTGACATGGCTAATTGAGTGACTATCAGTGACTGATATAACAAGAGAAAAACTGCTGATGCACAACCACATTTTTAACTTGCACCTTGTGTATTATAATATTATAACTCTCAACATTAAGTTGAGACCCCGACTGAGTTCCTAAAAAAATTGCAATACTATATGTAATAATTATTTTGTTGGGGGAGGTGGGGAATAATACCAAGGGCCTTCAAAAGGGCCGCCAGTTGCCCATTTTTGTGGTAGAGGATAAGACCGTGAGCAGAGGTACTGTAGCAGTGTCTGAGATAACATTGTCAATGCCAACAAATAGCTGCTGGACTTATTCACCTCTCTCCCACAGAATCAAAGTACTCAGCCAATGCAATCTAAGACCTCTACCTCTTCTGAAAACGAATACAATGTTGCTCCCAAAATGTACATGACAGCAATACATATGGGAAAAGAATAAAGCAATCATTGCATAACCCATCCCACACAGACAATACTAGCTAACAGACTTAAGACAAGAGTATTCACAAACAACATATAGATCTCAAAACTAGCTTACCATTCCACCACATTATATGAGACTGGTGTGTATCATTGCTCTGCTCAGTGGTGTACATTTTAGGGTTCAGGAGTGTGTGTAGCATACTGTGTGACTCAAATTAAACTGTGTATAGTTATGTGTATGTACGCATAATATGTAGCGTGGTGTGTGTGCTTGGATTTCGGAAAGCATAGTGCAGAGGAGTGTGTGTGTGTGTGTGTGTGTGTGTGTGTGTGTGTGTGTGTGTGTGTGTGTGTGTGTGCATGTGCGTGTGCATGTGCTCCTTCCCACTCCTTACACACACACACACACACACACACACACACACACACACACACACACACACACACACTATGCTTTCCGAATCCAAGCAAATGTCCAAGTGTTTGTTTGAGTTTGTGTGTGTGTGTGGGGTCCCTGGTTGTGTCATTTTAGGGTTTAGGAGTGTGTGTAGCATACTGTGTGACTCAAATTAAACTGTGTATAGTTATGTGTATGTACGCATAATATGTAGCGTGGTGTGTGTGCTTGGGTTCGGAAAGCATAGTGCAGAGGAGTGTGTGTGTGTGTGTGTGTGTGTGTGTGTGTGTGTGTGTGTGTGTGTGTGTGTGTGTGTGTGTGTGTGTGTGTGTGTGTGTGTGTGTGTGTGTGTGTGTGTGTGTGTGTGTGTGTGTGTGTGTGTGTGAATGAGCGTCCTTCCCACTTCTTGCGCACACACACACACACACACACACACACACACACACACACACACACACACACACACACACAATTTCCAGGCTGTGAGATCCCTGCGACTGTCCTGCTTATATCACCCACCTTACACAACCATCGACCCCCCCCACACACACACAAACTCAAACAAACACACAAAAAACACACACACAAATGGCTACATACAGTGGCAAGAAAAAGTATGTGAACCCGTTGGAATTACCTGGATTTCTGCATAAATTGGTCATCAAATTTGATCTGATCTTCATCTAAGTCACAACAATAGACAAAGATACTGTGCATACACTAAAAACACACAATCATAATTTAACATTCACAGTGTAGGTTGGAAAAAGTATGTGAACCCCTAGACTAATGACTTCTCCAAAAGCTAATTGGAGTCAGGAGTCAGCTAACCCGGAGTCCAATCAATGAGAAAAATTGTGGAGATGTTGGTTAGAGCTGCCTTGCCCTATAAAAACAATCACAAAATGTGAGTTTGCTATTCACAAGAAGCATTGCCTGATGTGAACCATGCCTCACACAAAAGAGATCTCAGAAGACCTAAGATTAAGAATTGTTGACTTGAATAAACCTGGAAAGGGTTACAAAAGTATCTCTTAAAGCCTTGATGTTCATCAGTCCACGGTAAGACAAATTGCCTATACATGGAGAAAGTTCAGCACTGTTGCTACTCTCCCTATGAGTGGCTGTCCTGCAAAGATGACCGCAAGAGCACAGCGCAGAATGCTCAATGAGGTTAAGAAGAATCCTAGAGTGTCAGCTAAAGATTTACAGAAATCTCTGGAACATGCTAACATCTCTGTTGACGAGGCTATGATGCGTTAAACACTAAACAAGAATGATGTTCATGGGAGGACGCCAAGGAAGAAGCCACTGCTGTACAAAACAAACATTGCTGCACGTCTGAAGTTTGCAAAAGTGCACCTGGATGTTCCACAGCGCTACTGGCAAAACATTCTGTGGACAAATGAAACTACAGTTCAGTTGTTTGGAAGGAACACAACACTATGTGTGGAGAAAAAAGGCACAGCACAGCACACCAACATCAAAATCTCATCCCAACTGTAAAGTATGGTGAAAGGAGCATCATGGTTTGGGGCTGCTTTGCAGCCTCAGGGCCCGGACAGCTTGCTATCATCGATGGAAAAATGAATTCCCAAGTTTATCAAGACATTTTGCATCTGTCTGCCAATTGAAGCACAACAGAAGTTGGGTGATGCAACAGGACAATGGCGCAAAACACAGAAGTAAATCAACAACAAAATGGCTTCAACAGAAGGAAATACACCTTCTGGAGTGGCCCAGTCAGAGTCCTGACCTCAACCTGATTGAGATGCTGTGGCATGACCTCAAGAGAGTAGTTCACACCAGACATCCCAAAGAATATTGCCTAAATGAAACAGTTTTGTAAAGAGGAATTGTCCAAAATTCCTCCTGACCATTGTGAAGGTCTGATCCGCAACTACAGAAAACGTTTGGTTGAGGTTTTTGCTGCCAAAGGACAGTTAACCAGTTATTAAATCCAAAGGTTCACATACCTTTTTCCACCCTGCATTGTGAATGTTTACACGATGTGTTCAATAAAGACATGAAAACCTATAATTGTTTGTGTGTTATTAGTTTAAGCAGACTGTGTTTGTCTATTGTTGTGACCTAGATGAAGATCAGATCAAATTTGATGACCAATTTATGAAGAAATCCAGGTATTTCCAAAGGGTTCACATACTTTTTCTTGCCACTGTAAATAGTTTAGGTAAGTGGAGAGGCATAGTAATGTATACAGCTGATTATGTAATATGGCTAGAGTTTGATTTTAGATTTCATCCTCTTTGATCTCACACACACACACACACACACACACACACACACACACACACACACACACACACACACACATCACAGCACTAACAATAACGAGCTGAATCCCTCAACTGCAACCAATTTGATCATACACTGAGCTGTCATTCTCCTCCAATGGTCTCCTCAACACAATCATCCAAAGTTCAGTGAATTGTTTAAACATGGATAAGGAATAAAATAATACCATACGAGGGGATAAAGAATCCGGCACTGAATAATGTCCAAACACTGTATGCTACTGTACTGTCATACTGAACTGTCATAAAGCACAGAAAACAGAAGCAAAAACCTCTCCACCTTTTCACCCTGGCCTCCAGATCATACACTATGCTGTGAGAAGTGTGTGCATGTGAAAAAGTAGACAGAGCATTTCTATTGTTGTTTCCTCAGACATTATGAAGTGCTCTGTCCCTCTCTTGGAGAGGACATATTCACCTCTGGATGCGGACACATGTGTGTATGAATATGATAGAGCCCCAGGGAGATAGACTGGACATGATTAGAGCTCCAATGCTCTGCACGTATGTTATGTTATGAACGGAAGAGAAGAAGGAAAAACAGAAGTTTGACCTGCCTGCTGGTGATCAGTTTGTTGGTACAGTATATTAGTGGAGTGGAGTGGAGTGTATGTGTATGTGTATGTGTATGTGTATGTGTTTGTGCGTGTGCGTGTGCGTGTGCGTGTGTGTGTGTGTGTGTGTGTGTATGTGTATGTGTGTGTGTGTGTGTGTGTGTGTGTGTGTGTGTGTGTGTGTGTGTGTGTGTGTGTGTGTGTGTGCGTGCGTGCGTCCATTTCTCAGGGCTGTGGAGAGATCACACTGTCATTTCAGCCGAGCAGGGAGACGATGAATCACATTACATGCCGTTAAAACACACACATACACTCTGTGACCCTGACCAGGTGCTGTAGATAAGACTCACGCTACCATTACCGCACAGCACAGAGGCCAGAGAGGAACAATCTAATTAGACTATATTACATTACACTACTCACATTCTTTCATGCACACATATTCAGACAAACCCACTCAAACACACACACACACTGTAATACAGACGTTAGAAAGGGCAAACCAACCAGTCCCATGTCAGAATTAGACGTTCATCCATATTTTTCAAACGTCAAATTTCGAAGTTGTTCCAAAAGTCACATTTTGAAGTGTTTAAGGTTAAGTTTAGGCATTAACTCCAAATGTTTAATGTTAGGGTTATGTTCAGGCGTTAATTCCAAATTCTTAAGGATAGGCATTAACTGCGAACGGTTATACAACTTTCTATCGAACTTGCAACCTTTAGAATCAGAGGCAGATGCTTACACCCATTCACCTCCACCTTCCCATCCTACATCACCATCCACAATGCCCTAGAAAAACTGAAACCTACTTGAGGGTAAAAAGCGCTCACTCTTGTATCACAGGTGACCTGGCTGCACACACACACACACACACACACACACACACACACACACACACACACACACACACACACACACACACACACACACACACACACACACACACACACACACACACACACACACACACACACACACACACACACCAGAGGGAGGGTCACAGTTATCTCCCCACTCTTCATTTCCTCACATGATAGAGCACTCAATCAGGAAAACAGTGATCAAGTCACACCTCCCAGTGGTCAATGCCTATAGATCAGCCTTCCCTCCCCCCTTCCCTCTCTCCCCCTCTCCTCCTCTCCCTTCCTTATCCTTTCCCTCTCTCCCCCTCTTCATTCCCTCTTCCTCTTCCTCTCCCTTCCCTCTCCCTTTCCTCTCCTTTCCCTCCCTTCCCTCTCCCTCTTCCTCTCCCTTCCCTCTCCCTCTTCCTCTCCCTTTCCTCTCCCTCTTCCTCTCCCTCTTCCTCTCCCTTCCCTCTCCCTCTTCCTCTCCCTCTTCCTCTCCCTCTTCCTCTCCCACTCACCCTTCACTTTCTCCCCATCGTCCTTCCCTCTCCCTTCCCTCTTCCTTCCCTCTCTCCCCTTCCTCCTTCCCTTCCCTCGCCCTCTTCCTTCCCTATCTCCCCCTCTCCCTTCCCTAACTCCCCCTCTCCCTTCCCTTCCCCTCTTCCTTCCCTCTCTCCCTGTCTCCCTTCCCTCTCTCCCTGTCTCCCTTCCCTCTCTCCCCCTCTCTCTGCCCTGAGGACATTCCTCTAATAAACTTTCACAGATTTACAGCCAAAGCGAAATAGTTCCCAATGCAATGACCAGCCATAGTCTATATATAGGGTCTGTATCTGGGGCTGGGGCTGGCCTAGGGGCAAGTCACCCTGCATCAAGTAGGGGATCAACCATGAGAGGGGGTTATCAACACTATTTAGTCCCAGCGTGTGTATGAGTGCTATACATACTCAACTCAGCACTGAAACTCAACTGGAACTCAGAATCTGTCTTTGGATCTGTAAGTACATGCAGTGTTTTAGTTGGCATGCTTGGTTCCTTCAGGCAGAAAATGAACAAGAGTAAAGTGATGACTGTTGAATTAGGTATGATGGATGAATGTGCATGTGCGTGTATGTGTATGTGTATGTGTATGTGTATGTGTATGTGTATGTGTGTGTGTGTGTGTGTGTGTGTGTGTGTGTGTGTGTGTGTGTGTGTGTGTGTGTGTGTGTGTGTGTGTGTGTGTGTGTGTGTGTGTGTGTGTGTGTGTGTGTGTAAGCAATCCTGTTGCATAGCTGCTGTTAAGGGAGCGGCATGGACAGAGGATTAGGTTTGGCGGGATACTGAGGCTGAATGAATTATGTATTTTGTGATGATGTCTTGTCTCTGTGCGTGTTTGAGATACACATGTGCTCACACTCACAGACACACAGACACACACACACATTTACTTCCTTTGATAATGGCTGGAGAAAGTGGAGTAGACATCCCATCACAAGGCATAACCCACAAGATCTGTCTGTCTGTGTGTGTGTACACTACAGTCTACAAAAAGCACCATTCTCACTCCTCACACCAGCCATGGGCGGCTCCTCCCTCCTCACTTGCATAACAGTTGCTATTTATAACCATCTTAATTAGACATGGCTGAATATTGGAGATTTTTCCCTTCTTCTTACCATTGCCAGTGGGCAGATACCAAACAGTGCTACCTTGTCTGGACGGTTTTTACATAAAGCCGTGAACTGTTATAGATTCATATGCTTGTAATTAGGTTACAGAGCAGATTTAAAAGGAGAACGGGGCAATGGGGTGATGATGCCACATGTATTATTCACAGTTGGTCACTACAGAGAAAACAAGGTTTTACAGAGGAGTTCGATTTTTTAAAATTTTACCAACATGGCAGACAAGGGCAGTTGATCAGGAAAAAGTGGATGGAGATGAGGAAAGCGATGAGGAGAGATGAGGAAAGAGATGAGGAAAGAGATGAGGAGAGATGAGGAGAGATGAGGAAAGAGATGAGGAAAGAGATGAGGAAAGAGATGAGGAAAGAGATGAGGAGAGATGAGGAGAGAGATGAGGAGAGATGAGGAGAGATGAGGAGAGAGAGAGAGATGAGGAGAGAGAGAGAGAGGGAGATGTATAGTGTCAGTAGTATTTTTGTTTGTGATCAGTATTGTGTCTGAAAGTAATGATTGGTTTGGTTTGGAAAGATGCTCAGTGTGAGAGAAAGAGGGGGAGAATAAACAGGAGCGAGAGAGAGAGAGAGAGAGGGGTCCATTCTCATTAGAACTCTGAGCCAGCCCTTATGTCTGCCCTGTAATGTGATTTCCACTGGAGTGCATGGCCCCTCTGAGAGACACACACACATTGCTTACCTCAGTCATGTGGATGAGATAGATCCTCAGATCTTCAGCATGATCTGTGGAAGGAACAAAAAAGTTATTACATATTACCAATAAGAATTATTCAGATGTTAAAATGTAAAGGCTGCATTTTGGTCAATGTCCTGGAAGTCATCCTTCACTAAAGACATGCTGTGTATCTAAGGTAGGTCCAGAGAAATAGCTTGGATCATCTGAGGCCAAGCTAGATGTCTGTCACCCTGTCACCACTGTCCACACCCAGGACCACTATGTCACACTATGTCACTCCCTGGTGACAACTGGAGATGACAATCTGACGGCAGGGTTGACTCCTCCTGTGATGAGTGCCCTAGTCCTACCCAGGGGACAGATAGGAGGTGTGAGGAGGGTGTCACGTATGCGTGTGTGTATGCATGTGCGGCTGTACAACAAGCTCTCACAGTCCCACGTCAGAATTAGACGTTCATCGAAGTGTTTAATGTTACATTTACGTTTCCACGTCATCTGCCGAAGACCTCACACATGATGGATGTCGAATACTGAATTGTATTACGGGTGACCAGGCTGGTGTGTGTGTGCCTATGTACAGTTGAAGTCGGAAGTTTACATACACCTTAGCCAAATACATTTAAACTCAGTTTTTCACAATTCCTGACATTTCATCCGAGTAAAAATTCCCTGTCTTAGGTCAGTTAGGATCACCACTTTATTTGAAATGTCTGAATAATAGCAGAGAGAATGATTTATTTCAGCTTTTATTTCTTTCATCACATTCCCAGTGGGTCAGAAGTTTACATACATTCAATTAGTATTTGGTAGCATTGCCTTTAAATTGTTTAACTTGGGTCAAACGTTTCGGGTAGCCTTCCACAAGCATCCCACAATAAGTCGGGTGAATTTTGTCCCATTCCTCCTGACAGAGCTGGTATAACTGAGTCAGGTTTGTAGGCTTCCTTGCTTGCACACGCTTTTTCAGTTCTGCCCGCAAATGTTCTATAGGACAGGGAGGGCTTTGTGATAGCCACTCCAATACCTTGACTTTGTTGTCCTTAAGCCATTTGGCCACAACTTTGGAAGTATGCTTGGGGTCATTGTCCATTTGGAAGACCCATTTGCGACCAAGCTTTAACTTCCTGACTGATGGCTTCAATATATTCACACAATTTCCTGTACTCATGATGCCATCTATTTTGTGAAGTGCACCAGTCCCTCCTGCAGCAAAACACCCCCACAACATGATGCTGCCACCCCCGTGCTTCACGGTTGGGATGGTGTTCGTCGGCTTGCAAGCCTCCCCCTTTTCCCTCCAAACATAACGATGGTCATTATGGCAAAATAGTTATATTTTTGTTTCATCAGACCAGAGGATATTTCCACAAAAAGTACGATCTTTGTTCCCATGTGCAGTTGCAAACCATAGTCTTGCTTTTTTATGCCGGTTTTGGAGCAGTGGTTTCTTCCTTGCTGAGCGGCCTTTCAGGTTATGTGGATATAGGACTCGTTTTACTGTGGATATACATACTTTTGTACCTGTTTCATCCAGCATCTTCACAAGGTCCTTTGCTGTTGTTATGGGATTGATTTGCACATTTCGCAACAAAGTACACAGAACACGTCTCCTTCCTGAGAGGCATGACAGCTGCGTGGTCCCATGGTGTTTATACTTGCGTACTATTGTTTGTACAGATGAACGTGGTACTTTCAGGCGTTTGGAATATGTTCCCAAAGATGAACCAGACTTGTGGAGGTCTACAATTTATTTTCTGAGGTCTTGGCTGATTTCTTTTGATTTCCCCATGATGTCAAGCAAAGAGGCACTGAGTTTGAAGGTAGTCCTTGAAATACATCCACAGGTACAATTCCAATTGACTCTAATTACATCAATTAACCTATCAGAAGCTTCTAAAGCCATGACATACTTTTCTGGAATGTTCCAAGCTGTTTAAAGGCACAGTCAACTTAGTGTATGTTAACTTCTGACCCACTGGAATTGTGATACAGTGAATTATAAGTGAACTCATCTGTCTGTTAAACAATTGTTGGAAAAATGACTTGTGTCATGCACAAAGTAGATGTCCTAACTGTATATGTATCAAAGGTCAACTAGGGTGTGCTTATATTTGTCAATTTTCACTGCAAGTACAGTGTGTGGTGTGAAATGGAAATGTGATTTTTGCATATCCCACTCCCCCTGAGACACCCTCGGAGACTGGGGTCACAGCCAGGGATTCGAGTAACCTTAAGATCAAACTTAAAAAGATCTTTGCTCCAGGCTGAGGTTTGTGATCAACTTCGGCCAAGGAAAGACATGAGAAATCCATTCCCTCCCTCCATCCATCCATTTCCTCAATCACGCCATCTGCTGAGGAGAGGAAATATGGCGGCCAAGAGGGTGTGATAAAGATCTCTAAGCCTTGATAGTTATCGACATTACATCTCTCCCACCCATCACACATATACAAACAAACTGTGGATGTGTGTGTGTGTGTGTGTGCGCGCGTGTGCGTGTGCGTGTGCGCGTGCGCGTGCGTGCGTGTGTGCGTGTCCCAGTCCTTGTTTCTTCCTTAATGGAATGAGACAGGCTGTGATGGTGTGTGATGGTCCCACCTGCCATAGTGTCTGGTCCTCTAACTCCAAGCTGTCAACCTGTCTCCACTGTCTACCACAGTGAGAGCACTGTCTGTTAACTAAGGTTGAATATCTTCCTGGTATTTTACAAATGTTCCATCCAGACAATAAATCATTTTTGTCCCGGGTAACCCAATATTTCCCGCCAATACCGGAAATATCATTCTAAGCATTATAATGCATCTAAATAGGTTTATGTCTGGATTTGATTAGATTTTTGTTTAAAAATTCAAGCCTGATTCCTGAGCCTGATTTAAAGACATTTTATGAGCCTTACATTAAAGACATTTATTGATCATCCTTGAGATGGTTCTACAATTTGATTGGAGTCCTTTTGTGGTAAATTCCTTTGATTGGATACGATTTGGAAAGGCACACACCTGTCATTAAAAAGGAACATGACAGCCCGCTTGGAGTTTGCCAAAAGGCACCTAAAGGATTATCAGACCATGAGAAACAAGATTCTCTGGTCTAATGAAACCAAGATTGAACTCTTTGGCCTGAATGCCAAGTGTCATCTGGAGGAAACCGGGCACCTCCCTACGGTGAAGCATGGTGGTGGCAGTATCATGCTGCGGGACGTTTTTCAGGACTGGGAGGCTAGTCAGGATCGAGCGAAAGATTATCGGAGCCAATTACACAGAGATCCTTCATGAAAACCTGCTCCACTGCACTCAGAAACTCAGACTGGGGAGAAGGTTCACCTTCCAACAGGACAACGGCCCTAAGCACACAGCCAGGACAACGCAGGAGTGGCTTCGGGACAAGTCTCTGAATGTCCTTGAGTGGCCCACCCAGAAACCGGACGTGAACCCAATTGAACATCTCTGGGGAGACCTGAAAATAGCTGTGCAGTGACGCTCCCCATCCAACCTGACAGATCTTGAGAGGATCTGCTGAGAAGAATGGGAGAAACTCGCCAAATACAGGTGTGTCAAGCTTGTAGCGTCATACCCCCAAAAACTTGAGGCTGTAATCACTGCCAAAGGTGCTTCAATAATGTACTGAGTAAAGGGTCTGAATACTTACGTAAATGTGATATTTCAGCTTTTGATTTTTAATACATTTGCAAAAATGTATAAAAACCTGTTTTTGCTTTGTCATTATGGGGTATTGTGTGTAGATTGATGAAGAAAAAAATCAATTGAATCAATTTTAGAGTAAGGCTGTAATGTAACAAAATGTGCAAAAAGTCAAGGGGTCTGAATACTTTCCGAATCCACTGCCGAATCCACTTGAACAGGATTATCTATTTTGGATACAGTTTGAACGCAATTGATGGAGAGGGAGAGACTGCTGAGAGAGTGCTCGTTCATGCACTGATTTAAAGCAACGATATAGGAGTGTTTCAAACTCTGTAGCTGCAATTTAAACAAATAATATATATCACCACAATAAAGAAATAAGGTGACCCCAGAAAGCCAGATGGAGATGTGTAAATTAGACGTGCATTCTGTCTTTATATCACTGTAGCACAGGCTATGCCACAGCAAATGTAAGTTTAACTGATAATAGGTGTACATACTGAGATGGGCTGTCGGTCTTGAGCGTTGATCATACAGTGACCAGAGAGAAAGCCGTAGAGAATGCAGATTTAGACATCACATAATTTAGCAGTTCAATTTCACATCATGTTCATATAAATAATTTATTGTAATATTGTATTACTATTGAGCGTTTTCTCGCTGTCACTCTCGTCGGAAGGATGAGACCAAGGTGCAGCGTGGTAAGTGTACATTTTCTTTAATTAGTGTAAACGTCGTCAACAAAACAAGAAAACAAAGAAACGACCGTGAAGCTTAAGAGGGCATTAGTGCCACTAACAAAGATAACTACTCACCATCACAGGTGGGAAAACGGGCTGCCTAAGTATGATTTCCAATCAGAGACAACGATAGACAGCTGTCTCTGATTGAGAACCAGACCCGGCCAAAAGATAGAAACACAAATCATAGAAATAAGGAACATAGAATGCCCACCCAAATCACACCCTCAGGGCGTGACAGTACACCCCCCCCCCCAAAGGTGCGGACTCCGGCTGCAAAACCTGAACCTATAGGAGAGGGTCTGGGTGGGCATCTATCCGCGGTGGCGGCTCTGGTGCGGGACGTAGACCCCGCTCCACCTCTTGCTCACGCCACTTTGGTGGCGCCTCTGGTGTGGGGACCCTCGTTGCCTCGGTGACTGGGGACCCTCGTTGCGGGCCCCGGACTGGGGACCGTCGTTGGAGGTTCCGGACTGGGGACCGTCGTTGGAGGCTCTGGACTGGAGGCCGTCGCTGGAGGCTCTGGTGCGGGACGTCGCTGGAGGCTTCGTGCCATGGATCATCGCTGGAGGCTTCGTGCCATGGATCATCGCTGGAGGCTTCGTGCCATGGATCATCACTGGAGGCTTCGTGCCATGGATCATCACTGGAGGCTTCGTGCCATGGATCATCCCTGGAGGCTTCGTGCCATGGATCATCACTGGAGGCTTCTTCCGTAGAGCCGGAACAGGTCTCAATGGACTGAGGAGACGTACTGGCAGCCTGGTGCGTGGAGCTGCCACTGGGCTTACCAGGCTGGGGAGACATACAGGAGGCCTGGTTCTGGGGGCAGGCACAGGACTCACCAGGCTGGGGAGACATACAGCAGGCCTGGTTCTGGGGGCAGGCACAGGATATACTGGGCCGTGGAGGCGCACTGGAGGTCCCGAGCTTAGAGCCTGCACAACCCGTTCTGGCTGGATGGTTATTTTTGCCCTGCAGATGCGGGGCGCTGGCACAGGACGCACTGGGCTGTGCAGACGCACCGGAGATACAGTGCACAGAGCCGGCGCAGGATATCCTGGTTCGTGGAGACGCACTGGAGGCCAGATGCGCTGAGCCGGCACCTTCCGGCCTGGTTGGATGCTCACTCTAGCCCGTCCAATGCGGGGAACTGGAATGTAGCGCACCGGGCTATGATCGCGCACTGGAAACACCGTGCGCTCCACCGCATAACACGGTGCCTGACCAGTATGACGCTCCCTCCGGTAAGCACGGGGAGTTGGCTCAGGTCTCCAACCTGACTCAGCCAATCTCCTCGTGTGCCCCACCCCAAAAAAATTGGCTGCCTCTCGTGCCTGCTCTGTTGCCGTGACTCCTGGTAGCGAAGTCGTTCCTACCTCACTACTTCAGCCTGTTTCCATGGCAGGGTCTTGTCCCCTGCCATATCCTCCAGCGTGGTGCAGCGTGGTAAGCGTACATTCTCTTTTATTTTAGTAAATGTCGCCAACAAAACAAGAAACGAAGATACAGCCGTGAAGCTCACAGGGCAATAGTGCCTCTAACAAAGATAACTACCCACCATCACAGGTGGGAAAAAGGGCTGCCTAAGTATGATTCCCAATCAGAGACAACGATAGACAGCTGTCCCTGATTGAGAAAAATACCAGGCCAAAACATAGAAACACAAATCATAGAAATAAAGAACATAGAGTGCCCACCCAAATCACACCCTGACCAAACCAAATAGAGACATAAAAAGGCTCTCTACGGACACTCGCAGTTATTCATTCCTTAAAAAACTAAGTGGTTTTGGGCGGTAAATCTCAATAACTGGGTTCCCGCAATTCAACCCTACTGTCTGTGTGTGTGTGTGTGTGTGTGTGTGTGTGTGTGTGTGTGTGTGTGTGTGTGTGTGTGTGTGTGTGTGTGTGTGTGTGTGTGTGTGTGTGTGTGTGTGTGTGTGTGTGTATGTGTATGTGTGTGTGTGTGTGTGTGTACCTGCCTATGTCAAGGTCAGAGAAATAAGAGCAAGGTAGAACACTAGATGTAGCAGACACTATTATATTGTCATTTGCTAGGGGAGATCCAGGCAGAGATATAGTGAACTAATGTAGATTCTGTTGTACAGTTGTATCCCTTAGGAACACTGGGGAGAAGGTTCACACACTCTACCCTTCACACCACTGAGGTCATGTTCGTCCCCAAGGGTTGCTGTATACTCACTTACAATAATATTTGCAATATCACTATATTATGATATTAGTATACTTGTACAATACTGTTACTTCACTAATTACTACATTAATTAGCATATTGGTCAACCATAAATAATACCACTGTTAAATTGATTTATGACACGAAAAGTCGACTGTACAAAGAACCTGACTGACTATGACAAACACAGCAATTAAGGTGTAATCGTAATTGGTTATTGATTTTACATTAATCATGGTCTGCAGACCTGTCAGGACATTAAACCAAAACAATATTTCTGATCTTATGCCAATGTCAGTATCACAGTTTCAGCACTATATTTATTGACTAATGAACATTCTCAGTCAAATAAAATAATAAAACTCCCTCTTACCATCCCAACTCATGTTAGAACTTCACATTGAAGGCAGTCATGTTTCTGTGACGTTGTACATGCACTGTATATCAAAAAATTAGTACTTTGAAAGAGAAACTGCTCGTCGAACACAGACTTCCATGGACAGCCTGTGTATCACTAACCGCGGGGGGCAGTCGAGTGAGATTGTTAGGCAGAATACTGCATCTCCTCACTCTAATCTCAAATTGTTGTCAGAACCAGATCAGAATGCTTGTGATTCTTCCAATTCAACACCAGAGGTCACTCTTGCATTTATTTTACAGTTGCAGGAGAGCCGCCTGAGTCCCATTAAGACATCTACTGCACATGGGGAGGGAGATCACAGCTTTTATGGCAATTACAGCCTGTTAATACTGTTGGACTAATACTGATGGACTAATACTGATGGACTAATACTGATGGACTAATACTGTTGGACTATTCTAATCATTCTTTAAAAAAGGATAACAAAGGATAACTTGTCATTCTTTATGAAGAATTCATACAGCCTTTATAAGATGCTTCTCAAATGCTAAATAAGAAAATATCATACTATATAAGGGCCCTTTTAATAACAGGCCCCTTTTATGTGATGTTTCGCAAATTACAAATGTTTTGCTTGATGTGACTGTGCTCTGCAGGTACACACAACAGTGTGTGTGGGGGTGTAGTTTGTGTGTCTGTTGTGGTGCTCTCTCTTAGCACCCTCTGTCTTTCCCACGCTCCACACCCCTGTCTCTATAGTAGGTGACAGGGTCACAGGAAATCCCCTGTCCCACTTCTGCCCCACCTCACTTACTCACACACACACCACCCTGGTTGAAACAAACACAGTCCCCGGAGCCTCTTTCCTGAGAGGCCCTGCCGTACTAAAATAACAATGATAGGCGGGTGGAGATGCACCCTCCTTGTACACCCCCCTCCCACTCACACACACATCCCTCCCATCCCCTGATGACTTCCTATTCCACTGTGGTGGAGGGGTGCAGGGGGAAACCATGCAGAGCGTGACCCAGCTGAGAGCACTGTCCATGGGGAGGATAGACCTCCTACATCCCCCTCCTGTGTGTTGTGTCTCAGGGGCCAGAACATGAGCTAATGTAATGCAACATAATGTAATGCCCTGTCATCTGTTGGGTTAAACACATAATAATAGCTAACCTCTCCCTAGCCTGACCAGTAGCTCACTTCATATGTCAAAGAAGGCGGTCACATACTGGACTGTTGAATGGTATAACTGTTACACTGATAACACATGTAGTTCAATAACTAAAACCGGCGTTTTAATGGGGTGTTGTCTTAGGGACAATTATATAAAGTTTTAGTTTGAGCTGTCATTTCAGAGGGAATATGTAAAAGTAACAAGTGAAAGAGAGAGAGGGAGGGACAGAGAGAGACAGAGAGAAACAGATAGAAAAAAGGAGGGAGAAGAGTTTTATAAGGTACCATATTTAATGACAGATGTCCCCTCAGGCATGGATGGTGAGATAGCCAGAATTGGGGAAGAAGAGAGAAAGAGATAGAGATAATGAAAGAGAGGGTGGGGGAGAGTGAGAGTGAGACATAAAAAAGGAGAGATAAGGGTGCTCTCAAGTGCATCACAGACATACAGTATGTAGTTGCAGGGATGGGGCGTGACAGGACAGACCCCCCAGGATATTGTGACTCGGTTTGGGCTCCACACTGTCCAACCACAGCTGATCAGTATGACTGGACTCTCTGCAGTATATCAACAGATCTCACTTTCTCATGAATGCGTACACATACACACACACTCACTCACAGCCTCTTCACACTGAAAGGATCTCACTAGCATCCAGCCGGCTCTGGCCTACTGTAACCCCAGCTCTCTACTCTGAGTCAGAACCCTCTCCATCGCCTCTCTACATTATGAACACATGCATTGACAGTAAGAGGCATTTATTTGACCTGCAGTGCTTTGTTATACTGTGGGCCAAACTACTATATTCTTTGCAAGGTGCCAACTGAGAGGAGTGTTTATATAGCTGAGAACCAGAAAGACAGACGACCAGTGTTTGGTTCACATTCAGCCTAAATATCCCACTGGAAGAATCACTACTACGGGGCCATAAAAATAACATGGCATTTATTCATTTACATGACTGTATATACATTAGGGAAATATTGTAGGTTTCCTACAGTATGTCCTGCTTGAAATGAAACCATGGAATCAGTAGATGTGTAAGTAGCAATATGCATGCCCCACCCACCTGAGGATCTGTCTTTTCCAGCCATCTATTTCCTGTGTTTGAGGGGTGCCCCACCCACCTGAGGATCTGTCTTTTCCAGCCATCTATTTCCTGTGTTTGAGGGGTGCCCCACCCACCTGAGGATCTGTCTTTTTCAGCCATCTATTTCCTGTGTTTGAGGGGTGCCCCGCCCACCTGAGGATCTGTCTTTTCCAGCCATCTATTTCCTGTGTTTGAGGGGTGCCCTGCCCACCTGAGGATCTGTCTTTTCCAGCCATCTATTTCCTGTGTTTGAGGGGTGCCCCGCCCACCTGAGGATCTGTCTTTTCCAGCCATCTATTTCCTGTGTTTGAGGGGTGCCCCGCCCACCTCAGGATCTGTCTTTTCCAGCCATCTATTTCCTGTGTTTGAGGGGTGCCCCGCCCACCTGAGGATCTGTCTTTTCCAGCCATCTATTTCCTGTGTTTGAGGGGTGCAAAATCCACTTGTTACTTAAATATCGCTGGATTGATTGCTTTCATTTTAATCTTGAGACTCTTTCGTACTCTTGCTTGTGACTGTCATTTTTTTTCCATTAACGTACCAACCACAGACATTTTTGTAATGACTTGTCAAACACACCCGGTCTGGTAATGGCTGAATGGGCTGAATAAAATACATTGTATTTCCGTTGAATCTATAAGAATGCTTTGTTGGGGATTTAACGCACCGTCTTGAAACTTACATCACAAGAAAGAGAAGAAAGATAACTTTATTTTAATGGCTGTTAATTTGGTTTTAAGATCTACAGAAAAGACAGAAATGCCAAAGGTGGAGGTGTGGTTGTTTATATTCATAACTACATTCCTGTAAAGATTAGAGAGGATCTCATGTCAAACACTGTTGAAGTAATATGGCTACAGGTTCATCTGCCTCACCTAAAGCCCATTCTGGTGGGAAGCTGTTATAGACCACCAAGTGCTAACAATCAGTATCTGGATAACGTGTGAAATGCTTAATAATGTATGTGATATCCATAGAGAGGAACATTTTCTGGGTGATTTAAATATTAACTGGCTTTCAACAGGCTGCCCACTCAAGAGAAAGTTTCAAACTGTAACTGGTGCCTGCAACCTGGTTCAGGTTATCATGAAATCATCCATACGTATTGAGCACATATTTACTAATGCTGCAGAAATTTGTTTTGAAAGCAGTACACAAATCCATTGGATGTAGTGATCACAATATAGTTGCCATATCTAGGGAAACCAAAGTTCCAAAGGTTGGGCCTAATATAGTGTATATGAGGTCATACAATACATTTTATAACGATTCCTATGTTGTTGATGTAAAGAATATTTGTTGGTTCGTGGTGTGTAATGAGGAGCAACCAGATGCTGCACTTGACACATTTATGAAATTGCTTATTCCACTTACTAATAAGCATGCACCCATTAAGAAAATTACATTAAAAACTGTTAAATCTACCCAACGTGGACCTTGCCGTTATATCTCTTGACGCCGAAAAGGCTTTTGACCAAGTTGAGTGGTCCTATCTATTCAAGGTCCTACAGAAATGTAATATTGGAGATGGGTTCATAAATTGGATCCAGCTTTTATATAGGAACCCCTGTGCGAGAATACTCACTAACCAATCATTGTCGCCACGATTTATCCTTTACAGAGGGACAAGGCAGGGTTGTGCGCAGTCGCCTATGCTCTTCGCCCTAATCATTGAACCTCTCGCTCAGGCGATCAGATCTCATGCAGCAATACACGGCTATAATACTAAAGATACTCTAAATAAGATTTCCCTATACGCAGATGACATTCTCCTCTATGTAACAGAACCCCAAGCTAGTATTCCAGCTATTCTTGATGTGATTAATTTGTTTGGTACCTTCTCGGGATACAGAATAAATTGGAACAAGAGTGAATTAATGCCAATTCACTCTTGTTCCAACAAAACACCTCCTGGTTAGAACATCTTCCAGTCAAGATATCTTCAGAAAAATGTACCTATCTAGGAATTGTAGTTACCAAACAATACTCCTTACTATTTAAAGAGAATTTCCCCTCTCTGATGCAAAAACTCAAGACAAACATACAATTTTGGAGAACTCTCCCAATTTCTCTGCTCGGAAGAATTAATGCCATTAAAATGGTCTCCCCCCCACAACTGCTCTACCTATACCAGAACATCCCAGTATTCATACCTAAATCCTTTCATAAACATCTGGACTCAATTATCAATCCTTTCATCTGGGATTATAAAACACACAGGATAGGTAAAAAAACACCTCTGCAAATCCAAAACGGAAGGAGGATTGTCTCTCCCAAATTTTATATTTTATTACTGGGCCGCTAACCTCCGCGCTGTTACGTTTTTGCTGGATGACGCACGTCCGTCACCCAGCTGGCTTAGTATGGAGCGTGAGGAGTGTCACCCCTTCTCTATTGGTGCTGTGATTTTGTCGCCTGTCAATCTGGAGAGGTCACTTTATCGTAACAACCCTATTATACATAGCACAATCCGAATCTGGAAGCAAATTAAAATCCACTTTGAGCTTAGACCAATGTCATTCATGCTCCCTGTTGCCAGGAACCCCTCCTTTGCCCCCTCTACCCTTGATAACACCTTTGAGCAATGGGGAGAGTTGGGGATAAGTACCATAGGGGATTTATATATAGAAGGGACCTTTGCTTCCTTTGAGTTGCTAAAGGGAAACCTATAATCTTCCCAGAAGTAACTTTTTCAGAGACCTACAAATCAGAGACTATGTTAGAAAACACCTCCCAACATTTGGGAACGCTAAGCCTTCCATGTTTGACGGATGCATAAAAACCTCCCCCACCTCAGACAAACTGATATCTCGTCTAAATGATGCTTTTCAATCTGTTAGCACACCTTCTACAGATGCCATTAAGGCAAAATGGGAGGAAGAACTAGGGACTGACATTTCGGTGGCAGACTGGGAAGATAGCTTGGAGTATATCCACACCTGCTCCATTAACTCCAGACATCGTCTCATACAATTCAAGGTATTACACAGATTACACTATTCCAAAACCAAACTGCAGAGGATATTTCCTGATACATCCCCTATGTGTGATAAATGTCAGGCTGCACAGGGTACACTTCTCCACTGCTTTGCCCTATGCTCTAGTTTGTATGGTTATTGGTGTGGAATTTTTGGAGTTCTGGATACTTCAATTGACCCAGACCCGCTTCTGATAATCCTGGGAGTGTCTGATTCCCTAAACGGATTAACCAACCCTCAAAAACAACTCGACTCTTACAGTCTCATTTCGGCAAAAAAAACTAATCTCGTTGTTTTGGAAAAGGAGGGAAGCGCCCACTACCAAAATATGGCTCAGCGAATTGGCAAACACTGTACACTTAGAAAGAATTAAATATATACTGACCAATAAATTATCAACATTTGATCAAATCTGGCAACCTTTCCTCTCTTACTTGGCCTATTCGGCGCTGTGGATTTGTACTTTTTAACGCACTCTCAATTGTAATATTTGAATCCACCTTTGGGCAGCATGTGCTGGCACCGCCACCCGAGCAGTCGGGAGGGAAATAGGGGGAAGGGATAAAGGGGGGGAAGAAGTGGGGGAGGGATAAAGGGGAGGACATCTACCCTCTTTCTTTCTACCTGTCCCTGTTCTGTATGTCTTGTTTTGTAATATTTGTTTTGTACCCAGAACTCTGGGTCTTTTTGTTTCAGTCTGCTCTTTTATGTTTAGATAAGAATTGTATACCTGTCTTTTATACCTATACACCATTCTTGTGTGTGTTGAATAAAAAATATTTGAACGGGGGGAAAAAGAAAGAAAAAAAAACTGTTAAATCCCTGTGGATTGATGAGGAATTGAAAAACTGTATGGTTGAAAGGGATGAGGCAAAATAAATGGCAAATAGGTCTGGCTGTACAACCAATTGGCAAACGTACTGCAAATTGAGATATAATATGACTAAACTGAATAAAAAGAAGAAGAAACTACACTATTAAACAATGATAAATGGCATAAAGAATGTGGGGCACCTTAAAAGACATTTTAGGCAAAAAGGAAAACTCCGCTCTATCATTCATTGAATCAGATGGCTCATTAATCACAAAACCCACTGATATTGCCAACTACTTTAATGATTTTTAGCTAATGTAGATTATCTTCTTATGGCTTGGGGGCAGTATTTCGACATCTGGATGAGAAGCGTGCCCAAAGTAAACTGCCTGTTACTCAGGCCCAGTAGCTAGGATATGCATATAATTGGTAGATTTGGATAGAAAACACTCTAAAGTTACCAAAACTGTTAAGATAACATCTGTGAGTAAAACATAACTGATATGGCAGGCAAATACCTAAGGAAAATCCATCCAGGAAGTGGGATTTTTTATGTGGGTAGGTTTCAATTGAATGCCTATAGAGTATCTGTAACGGGCTCTCATCGAAAGGAGTGGACCAAAGCGCAGCGTGGAAAGTGTTCATGATATTTATTTTCAAAAAAACACTCAAACAAAATAACCAAAGTGAAACGAAAGCGCACAGTTCTGTAAGGCAAATAAACTATACAGAAAACAAGATCCCACAAAACCCAAACGGAAAATGACAACTTATATATGATCCCCAATCAGAGACAACGATAGACAGCTGCCTCTGATTGGGAACCACACTCGGCCAAAACAAAGAAATAAACAACATAGATTTTCCCACCCGAGTCACACCCTGACCTAACCAAACATAGAGAGTAATAGGGATCTCTAAGGTCAGGGCGTGACAGTATCTAATGGGTTAGGACCCAGATTGCAGTTCCTATGGCTTCCACTAGATGTCAACAGTCTTTAGACATTGTTTCAGGCTTGTTTTCTGGAAAATGAAGAAGAATGAGACCTTTCTGTCAGTGGACTGTAGAATCATGCAGTGCTGGTTTGCGCGTGTGACCGAGTGCACACCCTTCGTTGTTTTTCCTTTCTATTTATTATGCTATTGTCCGGGTGAAATAATATAGATTATTTAGACAATTGACAACTTGAGCATTAATTATAAACATCGTTTAACATGTTTCGACAAACTCTACCTAGTTCCATTAGGATGTATTCATCTGCATGTTTTGACCATCGTTGATTGAGCCAGTGGATTACTGAATAAAATGCGCCAACATAACTGAGTTTTTAGGATATAAAGAGGGACTTTATCAAACAAAACAAACATTTATTGTGTAGCTGGTGACTGCAACCAGATGAAGATCTTCAAAGGTAAGTGATTAATTCTGTCACGCCCTGACCGTAGAGATCCTTTTTATGTCTCTATTTTGGTTGGTCAGGGCGTGAGTTTGGGTGGGCATTCTATGTCTGGTGTTCTATGTTGTCTATTTCTTTGTGTTTGGCCGTGTGTGGTTCTCAATCAGAGGCAGCTGTCTATCGTTGTCTCTGATTGAGAACCATATTTAGGTAGCCTGTTTTCCCACTTTGAGTTGTGAGTGATTATTTTCTGTTTAGTGTTTTTCGTCACCTTACAGAACTGTTCGTTTGTCGTGTTGTTGTTTTGTTAGAGTGTTCATATTTATTAAAATAACGTATTATGAATACTTACCACGCTGCACCTTGGTCCTCTTCTCCTTCTCCCGACGACATTCGTTACATTATCGCTATTTCTGACTTTCGTGACTCCTCTACTTGGTTGGAAAATATTTGTATGCTATTGTAAGCGGGGCGCTGTCCTCGGATAATCGCATGGTATGCTTTCGCCGTAAAGCCTTTTTGAAATCTGACAAAGCCGCTGGATTAACAAGAAGTTCATCTTTAAGCCGATGTATAAAACTTGTATTTTTATTAATGTTTATTATGACTATTTCTGTATTTTGAATTTGGTGCTCTGCAATTTCACCGGATGTTGTCGAGGTGGTTCTCTAGCGGAACGCCTGCTCCAGAGAGGTTATCTAATTTAGGCATGACATACCAGCAACAAATCCTGACACTTCACATCCAAATATATCTGACCAAATTATGAAAGACAAGCATTGTCATTTTGAATTCCAGAAAGTAAGTGTGGAAGAAGTGAAAACATTATTGTTGTCTATCAACAATAACAAGCCACCGGGTTCTGACAACTTGGATGGAACATTTTTGAGGATAATAGAGGACAATATTGCCACTCCTATCTGCCATATCTTCAATTTAAGCCTACTAGAAAGTGTGTGCCTTCAGGCCTGGAGGTAAGCAAAAGTTATTCCCCTCCTTTCAGGATACTAAAGCACCTTTTACTGGCTCAAATACCCGACCAATCAGCCTGTTACCAACGCTTTGTAAACTTTTTTATTTTCTATTGTTGTTGACAAGAAACAACGCTATTTTACAGTAAACAAATTAACGACAGACTTTCATCACGCTTGTAGGGAAGGACAGTCAACAAGCACAGCACTTACACAAATGACTGATGAATGGCTGAGAGAAATGTATGATAGAAAGATTGTTTTGTTAGCCTTCACTGCGGCTTTTGATATTATTGATCATATTCTGTTTCTGAAAAAACATATGTTTTATGGCTTTACACACCCTGCTATATTCTGGATGAAGAGTTACCTGTCTAACAGAATGCAGAGGTAGAATCAGGAATTCCCCAGGGCAGCTGTCTAGGCCCCGTACATTTTTCAAACTTTACTAACGACATGACACTGGCTTTGGGTAAAGCCAGTGTGTCTATGTATGCGGATGACTCAACACTATTCACGTCAGCTACCACAGCAACTGAAATGACTGCAAGTCATAAGTTAGTCCTAGATATTTCAAAAACTTAAAGCATTGTATATGGGACAAATCATTCATTAAACCCTAAACCTCAAAGTGGAGAAGAGACTGACTTCATCACTACTTGTATTTGTGAGAGATATTGACATGTTGAATGCACCAAGCTGTCTGTTTCAACTATTGGCACACAGCTCAGACACCCATGCATACCCCACAAGACATGTCACCAGAGGTCTCTTCACAGTCCCCAAGTCTGGAAAAGACTATGGGAAGCGCACAGTACTACATAGAGCCATGACTACATGGAACTCTATTCCACATCAAGTAACTCATGCAAGCAGTAAAATTAGATTTAAAAAACAGATAAAAATACACCTTATGGATCTCTATCTTACAGGGAGATTTCCTTGTAATTCACTGTTGCTGGCCTACACATGGTAGATGCTAAGGGTCCGATTTAGAGTAAGGTCCACGTCAAGGGTCAGCAACTAGTACCTCCTTCTCGTCTCAACTGTTTTTAGGAAATCCATCCTGTAGTCTCAGCATTGTCTGAGGTTGAGGGTTTGAGGGTAACTGTCAAGTCTATGATCGGTCAGGTCAACAAGGTCAAGGTTGGGCCTATGGGGTTTATGCATTGACCGTCAAAGCTGTCTTAGGGACAGGGGGGTTAAAGGGGTTCATGTTGGGGTCATGTCTGTTAGCACCAGGGCCAGCACTAAGGTTTCTGTTTAAGGGTTGAAACACTGACCGTCCTGTAGCCGTAGTTGTCTGAGAAATAGAGGGTTCTGTAGGACGTTACATCTCCCTGGTTCATCCTCTCTGGTCACCAACATCAGGTCTGTATAGATGAACACGGTCACCTACAGAGAGAGAGATAAAAGAGAGAGATAAAAGAGAGAGATAAAAGAGAGAGAGAGAGAGAGAGAGAGAGATAAAAGAGAGAGAGAGATAAAAGAGAGAGAGAGAGAGAGAGATAAAAGAGAGAGAGAGAGAGAGAGAGATAAAAGAGAGAGAGAGAGAGAGAGATAAAAGAGAGAGAGAGAGAGAGAGAGATAAAAGAGAGAGAGAGAGAGAGAGAGATAAAAGAGAGAGAGAGAGAGAGAGAGAGATAAAAGAGAGAGAGAGAGAGAGAGAGAGAGAGATAAAAGAGAGAGAGAGAGAGAGAGAGAGAGATAAAAGAGAGAGAGAGAGAGAGAGAGAGATAAAAGAGAGAGAGAGAGAGAGAGAGAGAGAGAGAATGAGTTAAAATTGGCTGAGAATCTCATATCGCTAAATCTCGACATAACAGCACAATGCATATATTGCAAAAAAGTTGACATTGACCCACAACACACTAGATGCTCTTTTGCCAAACACATACTCATAAGCACACACAAACTCACAAACACAAACATGCTTGCTTATCAAATCAAATTATATTATATTGGTTGCATACACATACTTAGCAGATGTTATTGCAGGTGTTGATAATGCTTGAGTTCCTAGCTCCAACAGTGCAGTAACATCTAACAATTAGGGCGAGTAATGTTGGAGTCTGGAGTGTATATACAGTTGAAGTCGGAAGTTTACATACACCTTAGCCAAATACATTTAAACTCAGTTTTTCACAATTCCTGACATTTAATCCGAGCTAAAATTCCCTGTCTTAGGTCAGTTAGGAACACTACCTTATTTTAAGAATTTTGCCCCATTCCTCCTGACAGAGCTGGTGTAACTGAGTCAGAATTATAGGCCTCCTTGCTCGAAAAACACTTTTTCAGTTCTGCCCACAAATTTTCTATAAGATTGAGGTCAGGGCTTTGTGATGGCCACTCCAATACCTTGACTTCGTTGTCCTTAAGCCATTTGGCCACAACTTTGGAAGTATGCTTGGGGTCATTGTCCATTTGGAAGACCTATTTACGACCAGGTTTTAACTTCCTGACTGATGTCTTGAGATGTTGCTTCAATATATCCACAAAATTTCCTGTGCTCATGATGCGATCTATTTTGTGAAGTGAAACAGTCCCTCCTGCAGCAAAGCACCCCCACAACATGATGCTGCCACCCCCGTGCTTCATGGTTGGGATGGTGTTCTTCGGCTTGCAAGCCTCCCCCTTTTCCTCCAAACATAATGATGGTTATTATGGCCAAACAGTTCTATTTTCGTTTCATCAGACCAGAGGACATTTCTCCAAAAAGTACGCTCTTTGTCCCCATGTGCAGTTGCAAACTGTGGTCTGGATTTTTTATGGCGGTTTTGGAGCAGTGGTTTCTTCCTTGCTGAGCGGCCTTTCAGGTTATGTGGATATAGGATTCGTTTTACTGTGGATATGGATACTTGTGTACCTGTTTCCTCCAGTATCTTCACAAGGTCCTTTGCTGTTGTTCTGGGATTGATTTGCACTTTTCGCACCGAAGAACGTTCATCTCTAGGAGACAGAACGTGTCTCCTTCCTGAGCGGTATGATGGTTGCGTGTTCTCATGGTGTTTATAATTGCGTACTATTGTTTGTACAGATAAACGTGGTACCTTCAGGTGTTTGGAAATTGCTCCCAAGGATGAACCAGACTTGTGGAGGTCTACAATTTTTTTTCTGAGGTCTTGGCTGATTTCTTTTGATTTTCCCAGGATGTCAAGCAAAGAGACACAGAGTTTGAAGGTAGACCTTGACATACATCCACAGATACACCTCCAATTTCCTCAAATGATGTCAATTAGCCTATCAGAAGCTTCTAAAGCCATGACATCATTTTCTGGAATTTTCCAAGCTGTTTAAAGGCACAGTCAACTTAGTGTATGTAAACTTCCGACCCACTGGAATTGTGATCCTGTGAATTATAAGTGAAAAAATCTGTCTGTAAACAATTGTTGGAAAAATTACAGTAGTTTTAATGACTCCAACCTAAGTGTATGTAAACTTCAGTATTCAACTGTATATATATATATATATATATATATATATATATATATATATATATATATATATATATATATATATATATATATATATATATGTATATACACTGCTCAAAAAAAAGGGAACACTAAAATAACACATCCTAGATCTGAATGAATGAAATATTCTTATTAAATACTTTTTTCTTTACACAGTTGAATGTTCTGACAACAAAATCACAGAGAAATGATCAATGGAAATCAAATTTAGCAACCCATGAAGGTCTGGATTTGGAGTCACACTCAAAATTAAAGTGGAAAACCACACTACAGGCTGATCCAACTTTGATGTAATGTCCTTAAAACAAGTCAAAATAAGGCTCAGTAGTGTGTGTGGCCTCCACGTGCCTGTATGACCTCTCTACAACGCCTAGGCATGCTCCTGATGAGGTGGCGGATGGTCTCCTGAGGGATCTCCTCCCAGAGCTGGACTAAAGCATCCGCCAACTCCTGGACAGTCTGTGGTGCAACGTGGCGTTGGTGGATGGAGCGAGACATGATGTCCCAGATGTGCTCAATTGGATTCAGGTCTGGGGAACGGGCGGGCCAGTCCATAGCATCAATGCCTTCCTCTTGCAGGAACTGCTGACACACTCCAGCCACATGAGGTCTAGCATTGTCTTGCATTAGGAGGAACCCAGGGCCAACCGCACCAGCATATGGTCTCACAAGGGGTCTGAGGATCTCATCTCGGTTCCTAATGGCAGTCAGGCTACCTCTGGCGATCACATGGAGGGCTGTGCGGCCCCCCAAAGAAATGCCACCCCACTGACCCACCGCCAAACCGGTCATGCTGGAGGATGTTGCAGGCAGCAGAATGTTCTCCACGGCGTCTCCAGACTCTGTCACGTCTGTCACATGTGCTCATGTGCTCAGTGTGAACCTGCTTTCATCTGTGAAGAGCACAGGGCGCCAGTGGCGAATTTGCCAATCTTGGTGTTCTCTGGCAAATGCCAAACGTCCTGCACGGTGTTGGGCTGTAAGCACAACCTCCACCTGTGGACATCGGGCCCTCATACCACACTCATGGAGTCTGTTTCTGAGCGTTTGAGCAGACACATGCACATTTGTGGCCTGCTGGAGGTTATTTTGCAGGGCTCTGGCAGTGCTCCTCCTTGCACAAAGGCGAAGGTAGCGGTCCTGCTGCTGGGTTGTTGCCCTCCTACGACCTCCTCCACGTCTCCTGATGTACTGGCCTGTCTCCTGGTAGCGCCTCCATGCTCTGGACACTACGCTGACAGACACAGCAAACCTTCTTGCCACAGCTCGCATTGATGTGCCATCCTGGATGAGCTGCACTACCTGAGCCACTTGTGTGGGTTGTAGACTCCGTCTCATGCTACCACTAGAGTGAAAGCACCGCCAGCATTCAAAAGTGACCAAAACATCAGCCAGGAAGCATAGGAACTGAGAAGTGGTCTGTGGTCACCACCTGCAGAACCACTCCTTTATTGGGGGTGTCTTGCTAATTGCCTATAATTTCCACCTTTTGTCTATTCCATTTGCACAACAATATGTGAAATGTATTGTCAATCAGTGTTGCTTCCTAAGTGGACAGTTTGATTTCACAGAGGTGTGATTGACTTGGAGTTACATTGTGTTGTGTGTTCCCTTTATTTTTTTGAGCAGTGTATATATGTATATTCAATATATATATAGTATATAAAGTAGATACAGTACCAGTCAAAAGTTTGGACACACCTACTCATTCAAGGGTTTTTCTTTATTTTACTATTTTACACATTGTAGAATAATAGTGAAGTGAACAAAACTATGAAGTAACACATATGGAATCATGCAGTAACCAAAAGATTGTTAAACAAATCAAAATATATTTTATATTTGAGATTCTTCAAAGTAGCCACCCTTTGCCTTGATGACAGCTTTGCACAGTCTTGGAATTCTCTCAACCAGCATCATGAAGAATGCTTTTCCAAGAGTCTTGAAGGAGTTCCCACATATGCTAAGCACTTGTTGGCTGGATTTCCTTCCCTCTGCGGTCCAACTCATCCCAAACCATCTCAATTGGGTTGAGGTTGGGTGATTGTGGAGAACAGGCAATCTGATGCAGCACTCCATCACTCTCTTTCTTGGTCAAATAGCGCTTACACAGCCTGGAGGTGTGTTGGTTCATTGTCTTGTTGAAAAACAAATGACAGTCCCAATAAGCAAAAACCAGATGGGATGGCGTATCGCTGCAGAATACTGTGGTAACCATGCTGGTTAAGTCTGCCTTGAATTCTAAATAAATCACAGACAGCGTCACCAGCAAAACACTCCCACACCATCACACCTCCTCCTCCATGCTTCAAGGTGGGAAACACACATGCAAAAATCATCCGTTCACCTACTCTGCATCTCACAAAGACACGGTGGTTGGAACCAAAAATCTCAAAGTTGGACTCATGAGACCAAAGGACAGATTTCCACCGGTCTAATGTCCATTGCTCATGTTTCTTGGCCCAAGCAAATCTCTTCTTGTTATTGGTGTCCTTTAGTAGTGGTTTCTTTGCAGAAATTTGATCATGAAGGTCTGATTCATGCAGTCTCCTCTGAACAGTTGATGTTGAGATGTGTCTCTTACTTGAACTCTGTGAAGCATTTATTTGGCCTGCAATCTGAGGCTTTTTTTTTTGCTACTGCACTTGAAGAAACTTTCAAAGTTCTTGAAATATTCAGGATTGACTGACCTTCATGTCTTAAAGTAATGATGTACTGTCATTTGTCTTTGCTTAATTGAGCTGTTCTTGCCATAATATGGACTTGATCTTTTACCAAATAGGGCAATCTACTGTATACTACCCCTACTTTGTCACAACACAACTGATAGGCTGAAACACATTAAGAAGAAAATAAATTCCACAAATTAACTTTTAACAAGGCACACCTGTTAATTGAAATGCATTCCAGGTGACTACCTCATTAAACTGTTTGAGAGAATGCCAAGAGTGTGCAAAGCTGTCATCAAGGCAAAGGGTGGCTACTTTAAATAATCTAAATTCTAAAATATGTTTGTTCAACACTGTGTGTGTGATGGGATGTATAGATACTATGGACAGTATATGGATAGAATATGTAGTACATCTGACGAATTGTACAACAATAGTTAAATAGGATAGGCCTTGACTTGAATACTTTATATACATATGAAGTGGGTTAAACAGTGTGTAAACATTATTAAAGTGACCAGTGTTCCATGGTTGAGTAACCGAGTGGTAGCCAGCTAGTGACAGTGACTAAGTTCAGGGCAGGGTACTGGGCGGAGGCCGGCTAGTGTTGACTGTTTAACAGTCTAATGGCCTTGAGATAGAAACAGTTTTTCAGTCTCTCGGGCCCAGCTTTGATGCATATGTAATGACTTCGCCTTCTGGATGGTAACAGGGTGTGAACAGGCCGTGGCTTGGGTGGCTGAGTTCCTTGATGATCTTCTTGGCCTTCCTGTGACACTGGGTGCTGTAGATGTCCTTGGAGGGCAGACAGTTTGCCCCCGGTGATGAGATGGGCAGACTGCACCAACCTCTGGAGAGCCCTATGGTTGTGGACGGTGCAGTTGCCGTATCAGGTAGTGATACAGCCCGACAGGTTGCTCTCAATGGTGCATCTGTAAAAGTTTGTGAGGGTCTTAGGGGCCACGCTGGATTTCTTTAGGCTCCTGAGGTTGAAGAGGCGCTGTTGCTTCTTTTTCATCACACTGTCTACATTAGTGGACCATTTCAGATTGTCAGTGATGTATATGCCAAAGAACTTTAAGCTTTTTTCACCTTCTCCACTGCAGCCATGTCGATGTGGATGGGGGCGTGCTCTCTCTGCTGTCTCTTGAAGTCCACGATCAGTTACTTTGTTTTGTTGTTGTTGAAAGAGAGGTTATTTTCCTGGCACCACTCCACACCCTCACCTCCTCCTTGTAGGCTGTCTCATCTCATCATCGTTGGTAATCAGGCTCAGGTGGTGAAATGGTTTGAAAACTTGATGATTGAGTTGGAGACGTGTGTGGCCACGCAGTAATGGGTGAACAGGGAGTACAGGATGAGGCTGAGCACATATCCTTTTGGGGCCCCTGTGTTAAGTATCAGCATAGTGGAGGTATTATTGCCTACCTTCACCACCTGGGGGCGGACCATCAGGAAGTCCAGGATCCATTTGCACAGGGCAGGGTTCAGACCCAGGGCCCTGAGGTTAGTGATGAGTTTGGAGGGTACTATGGTGTTGAAGGCTGAGCTGTAGCCAATGAACACTATTCTTACATAAATATTCCTCTTGTCCAGATGGGAAAGGCAGTGTGCAGTGCGATGGCGATTTCATCATCCCTGAATCTATTGGGGTGGTAGTCAAATTACAGTGGGTCTAGTGTGTCGGTTAAGTTGGAGGTGATTTGATCCTTAACTAGCCTCTCAAAACACTTCATGATGACAGAAGTGAGTGCTACGCAGCAATAGTAATACCTTCACTTTCTTGGGTACAGGAACAATGGTGGTCATCTTGAAGCAAGTTGGGACAACAGACTGGGATAGGGAGAGATTTAATATGTCCCTAAACATACCGTCTAGGTCGGCAGCCTTGCCAGGGTTAACACGCTTAAATGTCTTACTCACGTCGGCCACAAAGAATGAGATCTCACAGTCCATGGGAGTGGTGGTGGCCCGCGTCAGCGGCATCGTGTTTTCCTCGAAGCGGGCGAATAAAGTGTTTAGCTTGTCCAGGAGCAAGACGTCAGTGTTAGCAACGTGGCTGGTTTTCCTTTTATAATCCGTGATTGTCTGGAGTCCCTGCCACATACGCCTCATATCTGAGCCGTTGAACTGGGACTCCACTTTTTCTCTGTACTGACATTTTGCCTTACGAACGGCATAACTGGACTATTTGTACTAAACCATATTCCCAGTCACCATGCTGTGGTTAAATACAGTGATTCATGAATGCTGCCATCTATTCACAGTTTTTGGTTTGGATAAGTTTTAATCATCACAGTGGGAACAACATCCCCTATACACTTTCTGATAAACTCACTCACCATGTCAGTGTATAAGTCAATGTTATTGTCAGAGGCAACCCGGAACATATCCCAGTCCAAGTGAATAAAGCATGGATTCCGATTGGTCAGACCAGTGTTGAACAGTACCACAGGTACTTTCTGTTTGATTTTCTATCTATAGGAAGGGAGGAGCAGGATGGAGGCGTGATCTGATTTGCGAAAGGGAGGGTGGGGGAGGGTCTTGTAGCCATCCTGGAATGGAGAGTAGCAAGGGTGGAAAGTTTTTGATGCATGAATGGCGCAGACAATGTGTTGATAAAACTTTGTCCAGTGTAGTTCCTTGAGAGCTTTTGTGGTATCGGCTTGAGGGGGAATATACAAATAGACCAAATAGAATTCTCTCTGGAGATAATACGGTCGGCATTTGATTGTGAGGTATTCTAGGTCAGATGAACAAAAGGACTTGAGTTCCTGTATGTTACCACAATCAGACCATGAGTAGTTAATCATGAAACATACACCTCCGCCTTTCTTTTTCCCAGAGAGTCCTTTATTCCGGTCTGCCGAATGTACTGAAAACACAGCTTGCTGTGGGACAGTATAGAGTACAGGGACAGTATAGAGAGCCATGATTCCGTGAAACCGAGTATGTTACAGTCCCTGATGTCTCTCTGGAAGGAGGTCCTCGCCCTGAGCTCATCTACTTTATTGTCCAGGGACTGAACATTACCAAGTAATACACTCGGAAGTGGTGGATGGTATGCACAACTCCTGAGTCGGACTGAAAGTCCACTCCGAAAACCTCTTCTCCACCGGCAGCGTCTTGGAGCAGTCTCTGGGATAAGTGGAATTGCCTTGTGGGGTATGAACAAAAAGTACAATTTAGGAATATAGTATTTCTGGGAGAAATGCTGGTGAGTTACCGCTACTCTAATATCCAAAAGTTATTTTCGGCTGTATGTAATAGTGTAACAGACGTTCTGAGCTAATAATGTAGGAAATAACACATAAAAAACAAAATACTGCCAAGTTGCTTAGGATCCAGAAACAGAATGGCCATGTCTATCGGCTCCATCTTTTCATTGCCAACTGCCCTTCTATGTCAATTATGACATTTCTCATAATCGTCGAAATTGGACACACTTCCCAATCAAAATAATCTTGATATTCCTTTAAATGCTTGAGATGATAATCTTGATAGTATTTTAAAATATTTGATAGATGATCATCTTGATTGTCTTTAACTTCTTGAGAATACAGGGGGTGCTATTTCGCATTAGCATAATTGCCTCTACAGACTAAACTGCCTCTTATTCAATTATTGCTGTTACTATATGCATATAACCATATAGCATTGGATAGAAAACAAGCTATGGTTTCTAAAACCGTTCCAATTGAGTCTCTGAGTCAAACACAGGTCATTTCACAGCACTTTCCCTGAGCCTGAAAAAGATTGCAAGATGTGTATGCTCGCTTCAAAGCTCTGCCTATATATGGTCACGCCACCTATGACCCGAATGACACTTCCTTCTTCTTCCTCCGGGTGTCTGGAAGACGTCAGAGGAGAAATTTTTTGTTTATCTTGTACTGACGTGAAATAAGACTTATTTCTTTAGCGTGACCGACAACTTCCGGTTTCTGAGATGCGCGTTTTCAGAGGTGGCATTGTCTTTTGTTATGCTGACGTTACGGATGAAAACTATCTCCGTGTCGAAGTTTGTTTGCTACATGTGACCATATCACCGTAATGTATGTTTTTTCAATATAGTTTAATCAGATTATTAGAATTTTTTCGGGAGTTTTGCCGTGTTCCGTTCTTTGAGTTTTTTAACTTTGGGAATTGACCGTGCCAGTCGACCAGTACCCAGGCTAAATGAAGAGGGGAGGTTGCCATTGTGAATGGATTGAACGACTCATCAGGACTAAGGACACCTTGATCAACATTCTGATGAAAGACCAGCAATAGTAAGACCCAATTTACGATGTTATTTCATATATCTGTCGTGCATGTGAACTGGTCGGGCGCGTCCAGCCGGTTCTGGCTGGCCTGGTTATGCTAATTAGCGATACATTTTGTTTTCGCTATAAAACATTTAAAAAATCTGAAATATTGTTTGGATTCACCAGATGTTGGGCTTTCAATGTCTGTACGCTGTGTATTTTTTCTGAAATGTTTTAAGACAAGTAATTAGTTATATAACGTTGGTCTCTGTAATTGTTCTAGCTGCATCAGCACTATATCAGATTGCAGCTGCAATGTAGAACTGTGATTTATACCTGAAAAATGCACATTTAAAAAAAAAAAACTATGCTACACCATAAATATGTTATCAGACTGTCATCTTAAGAATTTTTTTGTTGGTTAGTGGCTATCAATATCTTAGTTTAGCCGAATTGGTGATAGCACCTGATGGAGTAAGAAACTGTTGGAGTAAGAAAATGGTGTCATTTTGCTAACGTGTTTAGCTAATAGATTTACATATTGTGTCTTCCCTGTAAAACATTTAAAAAATCTGAAATGGTGGTTTTATTCACAAGATCTGTGTCTTTGGGTGTCTTGGACTTGTGATTTAATGATATTTAGATGCTACTATTTAATTGTGACGCTATGCTAGCGATGCTAATCAGTGTGGGGGGTGTGGGGGGTGCTCCCGGATCCGGGTTAGGTACTCTGTAGAGGTTAAAATGTTTGATAGATGAGAATCTTGATAGTTTTTTAAAATGTTTGACAGATGATAATCACAATAGTTTTTTAAAATGTTTGATAGATGGTAATCTTGATAGTTGTCACCCTGCAATGTCAGAGTAGTTGCGTATCTGGTGTCATGGACAGAGCATCACACACATACTGACACACACACACACATACAAACACACAAACACACAGACACACACACACACACACACACACACACATTCACAGCCCCTCTCGCCTCTTCAAAGTGCCTTCAGAAAAGTGTTAAACTGCAACCTTCTATGCAACAGGAAGTGTAGTTCACACAGGAAGACAGATCACCATGGTCTATAGAGAAACATTGCTTCAACTTCCAAAGCCCCCCTAATGATTACATTTGCATGTTGTGTGAATGCATGACTAAACAAAACCCTAGCTAGTCTAACTTATTAATGAGTTTTCTTGGCATTCTTCTGACCCACTAAAGCAAAAGCCTTGCTAACATAGAGAAATATGAAGGTACAGACACCAGTCCACAACAGCTTGCGGTGTAAGCATTATAAGCACTTTGATTGACTGACTAATGAAACAAACTGGCAGTCACCCTCCCTAAAGACCTATTATGGCTGGTACATGTTTGAAGGGTAGGGGGCTGGGAAAGGTGAGGGTAAAGGAGTGGGAGGCTTGCGTGTGAGAGAAGAGAAGGGTACACACACTGCCTTCCTAAACTGCCTTCCTTCCTGGCCCTAATGTGTGTGTGTTTTGGGTTGTGCTGTGTTGGGGGTATTTTGGCAGAGGGACTTCTCTGTCTCCTGCCTGTCAGTGGATGGTCCAAACAATGAGACAGGCAGGAGAGAGAACGCCTGTTGTTAAGCCTAAACAGACTGGGTTACCCCTCCACTAGCCCTCTATGACCTATTGTAATGTGCTCTTCTCAATGGTGACTGGACGGGTCCTTTGCACTGGAGTTGCTATTAGATGTGTGTGTCTGTTAGTTTTTCAGCATAGTATGTGTATCAGTGAAACTTCACTACACAGGACCGGACCAACACCATATACTCGCCGTTGCCGATGTGAGTAAGACCTTTAAACAGGTCAACATTCACAAGGCCGCAGGGCCAGAGGGATTACCAGGACGTGTACACCGAGCATGCGCTGACCAACTGTCTTCACTGACATTTTCAACCTGTCCCTGGCCGAGTCTGTAATACCTAATATCAAGCAGACCACCATAGTCCCTGTGCCCAAGAACACCAATGTAACCTGCCTAAATGACTACCAACCTGTAGCACTCACGTCTGTAGCCATGAAGTGCTTTAAAAGGCTGGTCATGGTTCACATCAACACTATCATCCCAGACACCCTAGACTCACTCCAGTTTGCATACTGCCCCAACAGATCCGCAATCTCTATTGCACTCAACACTGCCCTTTCCCACCTGGACAAAAGGAACACCTATGTGAGAATGCTATTCATTGACTACAACTCAGCGGTCAACACCAATCGGTGTCCCATCCACGGGACGGTTGAGCTAACGTAGGCTAATGCGATTAGCATGAGGTTGTAAGTAACAAGAACATTTCCCAGGACATAGACATATCTTATATTGTCAGAAAGCTTAAATTCTTGTTAATCTAACTGCACTGTCCAATTTACAGTAGCTATTACAGTGAAATAATTCCATGTGTTTGAGGAGAGTGCACAATTTTGAACATGGAAAGTTATTAATAAACAAATTAGGCACATTTGGGCAGTCTTGATACAACATTTTGAACAGAAATGTAATGGTTCATTGGATCAGTCTAAAACTTCGCAAATACACTGTTGCCATCTAGTGGCCAAAATCTAAATTGCGCCTGGGCTGAAATAATACATTATGGCCTTTCTCTTGCATTTCAAAATTATGGTACAAAAAAAATATAAACGAACGGTTGGTTATTTCTTTGTATTATCTTTTACCAGATCTATTACGTTATATTCTCCGACATTCCTTTCACATTTCCACAAACTTCAAAGTGTTTCCTTTCAAATGGTACCATGAATATGCATATCCATGCTTCAGGGCCGGAGCTACAGGCAGTTAGATTTGGGTATGTCATTTTAGGTGATTTTTTTTTTTTTAAAGGGACGGATCCTTAATTAAAGCTCATCACTAAGCTAAGGACCCTGGGACTAAACACCTCCCTCTGCGTCTGGACCCTGGATTTCCTGACGGGCCACCCCCAGGTGGTAAGGGTAGGCAACAACAAATCTGCCACGCTGATCCTCAACACAGGGGCCCCTCAGGGGTGCATTCTTAGTCCTCTTCTGTTCACCCATAGCTGCGTGGTCAAGCACGACTCCAACACCATCATTAAGTTTGCTGACGACACAATGGTGGTAGGCCTGCTCACCGACAACGATGAGACAGCCTATAGGGATGAGGTCAGAGACCTGGAAATGTGGTGTCAGGATAACAACCTCTCCCTCCACCTGATCAAGACAAAGGAGATATTCATGGACTACAGGAAAAGGAGTGCCGAGCACACCCCCATTCTCAACGACGGGGCTGTAGTGGAGCAGGTTGAGAGCTTCAAGTTCCTTGGTGTCCACATCACCAACAAACTATCACGCTCCAAACACACCAAGACAGTCGTGAAGAGGGCACAACAACTCCTATTCCCCCTCAGGAGACTGAAAAGATTTGGCATGGGTCCTCAAAAGTTCTACAACTGCACCATCGAGAGCATCCTAACTGGTTGCATCACCGCCTGGTATGGCAACTGCTTTGCCTCCGACCGCAAGGCACTACAGAGGGTAATGCGTACAGCCCAGTACATCACAGGGGCAAAGCTTCCTGCCATCCAGGACCTCTATACCAGGCAGTCTCAGAGGAAGGCCCTAGAATTGCCAAAGACACACTTGTCATTGACTGGACCAAAAGGCTTTGTAACAGCTTCTACCCCCAAGCCATAATACTGCTAAACAGATAATCAAATGGCTACCCAGACTATATCAATTGACCCCCCCTTTTTTTACGCTGCTGATACTCGCTGTTTATTACCTATTATCTATGCGTAGTCACTTACCTCTACCTAGATGTACATATTACCTTAAATACCTGTACTCCCTCAGTTTGACTTGGTACTGGTACCCCCTGTATATAGCCTCGTTACTGTTATTTTATTGTTGCTCTTTTATTGTTTACTTTAGTTAATTTAGTAAATATTTTTCTCAACTCTTATTTTTCTTAAAACTCCATTGCTGTTTAAGGGCTTGTAAGTTAGCATTTCACTGCGCATGTGACAAATTTTATATGATTTGAATATACTTTGTGCAATTCTGTTTGCGATAAATAATTCTATGTATCCAAATACTTTATGTGCATGAATGTGTGTGTGTGTGTGTGTGTGTGTGCGTGTGTGTGTGTGTGTGTGTGTGTGTGTGTGTGTGTGTGTGTGTGTGTGTGTGTGTGTGTGTGTGTGTGTGTGTGTGTGTGTGTGTGTGTGTGTGTGTGTGTGTTCATGTCAGTGGTAAGTATTTCCCTGTTTCTCTTAACAGAAGGCACAACACAAACTGTTAAAGGTCAGGCCTCACATTAGTGTTAAACAAACAACACACTCAGTAAACCACCTCTGGGCAACACCAAGGAAGCTACAGCAAAGGTCTTGCATAACATGCATCAACACAGTACAGCAAACAGTGTGTGTAGGCTATGCGTGGGCGGGGCATGTGTTTTTTTGTGTGAATGTGGTTTCTATGCAGATTGAGAGGATGCTGAGGGTCTTGCTGTTGTGGTCTGTTGGTCTGTCTGTCTGTCTGTCTGTCTATGTGGGGGTGGAGTATGGTTGGTGCAGCGATATCAGTAAGCTTATCTCTATACTCGCTATCTTCAGAAAAGCACTCAACCACTATTGCTTGTGTGTGTGTGTGTGTGTGTGTGTGTGTGTGTGTGTGTGTGTGTGTGTGTGTGTGTGTGTGTGTGTGTGTGTGTGTGTGTAGGAGTTTGATGTGCACCCAGGAAAGTACGGGCAGGCTTGCAACACTAAGATAAAATCTGTAATAACACAGATTCCTAATTAAAACAGTACCAATCTTCAGAGATGTCTGGCCCCAAACTGATTATCTACAAACATGGACAGTTAAATATTTGTCTTCTTTTATCAAGTCCCAGCCAGGGGCCACAATTACCATGCAGGTCCGATGCTTTCCTCCGAAACACAGTGAGGATCTGAAAAGCTCATTTGACACAATGAATATGAAAAAACTGTGTAGAATTGGAACAGAAAAGACAATTCTTCACAGTACGTATGCAGTATTGTCAATTTTTATCTGCAGTACACACACACACACACACACACACACACACACACACACACACACACACACACACACACACACACACACACACACAGCTACATGACAAAAACGTTTCAATAATATGAAGACAGTTGAAACCAACAGAGCAGGTGATAGAGGGATATTCTAACATCCAGTCCTCCACACAGCCCCCACTCCCTCCCTCTCTCTTTCCCTCCTCTCATGTCTGCTATCAATCATTTAGACATGTCCACAGACCTGAACCCCTCAGGGAGGAAGAGAATGTCAAGAAGACTCAAGTCAACAAGGTCACAGTTGTTTTTTAAGCCCACCCCTCAACAAACAAAAAATTCACAGCTGATCTCTTTTGTCTTCTCAGTGAGATGAGAGAGGGATAGATAGGGAGGTCATCCAGAATCAACTTGTCAGGATGTATCTTTGTGTGTGTGTGTGTGTGTGTGTGTGTGTGTGTGTGTGTGTGTGTGTGTGTGTGTGTGTGTGTGTGTGTGTGTGTGTGTGTGTGTGTGTGTGTGTGTGTGTGTGTGTGTGTGTGTGTGTGTGTGCGTGCGTGCGTGCGTGCGTGCGTGCGTGCGTGCGTGTGTGTGTGAGAGAGAGAGGGGAGAGATTGAGTTAAACTTTGCTGAAAATCTCATCTTGCTAAAACTTGACATCACATCACTGTGCATATATTGAGTGAGGTCAAACAACCTTTCTGCCAACCACCTAGCAACCCCCCTGGATAGTAAACAGGGCCTCCTGGTCTTTCTCTCCTAGACCACTGCCCCCCCCCCCCCCCTCCTCCTCTCTGCCCCCCACACACACCTCTCCATCACATTTCCTGGACAATATTATCACAATGGCTGCCCTGCTTGGCATGGCTTCCCTATCTTGCTCCGCTCTCTCATTCCCAGAAAACACAGGATGGAAAACTTCTGTGTATTATAATATCCACCCTCACCATCACAACCTTGTATTGTAGCTTTCCACTAAAGCCAAGGCCAAAGGGAGGTAATCACATTCAACCACCAGTCTATAGAATGACTGCAGGACTTACAGGGACTTACAACTACAAGGGCAAATATGGGCAACAATGGCCCTTTGTACTGTATTGCTATTTTTGAAGAGTTCTCGTTAAAACTGAGATACAGTATGATTTACAAAATATAAGAGAGAGAGGCAGCATATGTATTTAGTGAATACTGTATTTGATTGAAACTACTGTCCGGATCCAATGAATCATAAATAAAATAAAGTCCCCCTGTCCATTGTACTGTACTGATGATGCTACTCAATGGTTATGTAGCCACTGATAACTAACTGTAGAGGAAGTTCTGGAGGCCATATGGTCTTCCCACTGATAACACTACACACAGGTCAGGAAACGTGACAGAGGGAACGAGAGAGAGAGAGAGAGAAAGAAAGACAGAAAGACAGAAAGAAAGACAGAAAGACAGAAAGAAAGAAAGAAAGAAAGACAGAAAGACAGAAAGAAAGAAAGAAAGAAAGAAAGAAAGAAAGAAAGAAAAAGAAAGAAAGAAAGAAAGAAAGAGAGAGCGAGCGAGGAAAAAGAGAGAATAATAATGAGATAGGCAATGGGGAACACAGAACAATATCATGCCTCAGATCATTGTACGTGTTGTCCTGACTTTTAAGTAAGTGTATGACCCCCGTTCAATTTCACTTTATCTCTGGTACTGTATGTGTGCAATACAGTATTGTACAGTAAGCAATGTTTACTATAGTCTGTGAAGATTGACAGATAGACCATATATTGTTTTAGTACTTGTTGTTTTTATCTATCAATGCTATTCACAACAGTTTCAAATTAAATACTGTGCCACAACCTTACCATTTCTTTCAACTATGTTTGCTCTTATATAACATGAGTCAAATATTTCCAAATTAAAATGAACGGATAGAAATTGTGCTGAAAAACTCTCTAGAAATGAATATCAATGTACATTTTCTGTCATAAACAATGACCTGTGAATTGCAACTACTGGTATATGGTGTTAAAGAGCCATATGGAACAAAGAAAAGTGTTACAAGTAGAAATGACAGCTCACTGAAGGTGTGAAGAGCTTTTCCTTGTTTATTTCCATTTTGTTTATTGTCTATTTCATTTACTTTGGCAATGTAACATATGTTTCCCATCTCAATAAAGCCATTTTAATTGAATTGAGTGAGAGTGAGAGTGAGAGCGAGACAGAGAGAATGACAGAGAGAGAGACAGAGACATACTGTACAGAAACATGGAAAGAGCTACATAGAAAAGCCATAGTACACACACAGAGCAGGACATAAAAGAGAGCTGAGGGAGAGGGAGAGAGGGAGAAAAAAGAGAATTTATCATAGCAGAGATTTCAAAAGTAGAGGAACCCTTTGATTGATTAAATAAAAGCCTGTCACTGTGCAACACTCCAGAAGTACCATTCTGGGTCCTAAATAATTAATTCCCCACAACTAAACAAGAGCCCATCATGTAGATACATTGTCCTGTGCAATGAACAGTTTGATCAGCAATCTCTTCTCTCTCTCTCTCTCTCTCTCTCTCTCTCTCTCTCTCTCTCTCTCTCTCTCTCTCTCTCTCTCTCTCTTTCTCTCTCCCTCTCTATCTCTATCTCTCCCTCCCTTTTCAAATAGTTATGAGATGTAAAGTTATTTTTGAACCGAGTTGTCAGCATCGTCTCTATGATAAACAAACTCTATGAGATGGATTCTGTCAAACTAGCAAAATATTTGTTCCAATGCTAGTCCTGTATCATTGTCTGTCTGAGGGGAGAGGAGAGGAGAGGAGAGGAGAGGAGAGGAGAGGAGAGGAGAGGAGAGAAGAGGAGAAGCCAAGAGAAGCCAATAGTATAGACGTCCAATGCAGTGCAGCAGCCACCCAGAGGTTTTCAAACTTTAGGTCTCTTCCTCTGTTTCCCCTGTTCTCTGCTGGTATTACACAACACACCAAGACAGAGGCACTGGGAGGGTATTTAAGAACTTGACAAGGCTGAGAAAAATCTTCATAGTGCATTCCACAAACATTGTGACAGTTAAACAAACCCGACATTTGCAGTTGTAGAATATGAATGAAGAGAACTAGAATGGCAGTATAGAGACTTGTGTCAGACTCTCACAACGTGTTCCTCTCTTAAATATTCTCATTAACATTGACATGTCCCATCTCACTGATTTGACTGATCCTGACACACACACACCTCTCGTCAGAAGCCCTTTACCTTAATGGAGAGGTGCTTGCTCTCGTGGAGGATCATCTCCTCAGAGACCACCAGTGTCCGTGTGGGGTTACACAGGTCCAGAGGCTGCACACACAGGAGGAGAGGAGAGTTAAGGGTTAGACTGACATTAGATTCAAGTTAGATTACGTTTAGGCAACATACTAGGAATTAAATGAAGATTACATTATCATCCATGGCAAAATACTGCAGTTTTATATCACTTCAAACACACTACATTTACTAATATTGCTTATAATGACAGTACACAGAACTACAGCAAAAGTCATTGATACTAAACTCATAACATGCTACAACAGTCCAATATCATTCACAACACTCACAAATACCACTAAATAGAGATACAGATTGATAGACATGTTTCAAGGATAGACATATCTGGGAGGGGTGTTCTCATGAACATAGCTGTACATAAGGGAGCATGTAGCTACAGTACCATCTCCATTTTAGCTCCAAGCTCCATGCTCTCTGCCCACCAAAGGGAACAATACAGGCTGTGCAGCTGGCGGCTCTCGTGTAGCTACAGTCGCACCAGTCTCTACAGAGATCCTCACAGTGTGAGCTGTGACTGCAGGAGTCTGTGAGATGCTCAATCTGTGAAGAGGCGCTAGGCTAAAAGCGCTAGTGCAGCGGGGGTGGTAGCCACATCCTCTTGTGGACCCAGACTGGAGCTAGAGAGACCACAGGGATGGCTGTTTCACTGTGCAGCTAGGTGACTCAGTTAGTCAACAGGAAGTACTATTACAGACCATTGTAGAATCCTGGGAAGTGGGTAGTCCAGTTGTGCAATACACTCACACCCTGACATTGGACATATAGAGGAAATGTGGTTCATTCTAGTGTGTTTATGACAGAATCATATGTTGCTACACAGATACACAGAGAGCAGAAGCACTGCAACAAACATGGCGTGGTTTTCTTAAAAGTGATGAAAATAAAAGGGGAAAACCCCTAACGGCACTAAGAGAGATGCAAAAATGGTGAGTCGCACATACACACACATACACACACACACACACACACATACACACACATACACACACACATACACACACATACACACACACACACACACATACACACACACACACACATACACACACATACACACACACATACACACACACACACACACATACACACACATACACACACACACACACACACATACACACATACACACACACATACACACACATACACACACACACACACACACACACACACAAACACGCACACACCTGAACAAAGATGGGGAAGATGAGGATCTTGGGTGCTGCTTTGACGTAGCCATAGTTGCCGTGCGGGTTGTCGTGTTGTACATGGGAGTGTACTATAGTACAGTTCTGGTAGTTAGCAAAGTTGGAGCTCTGGACCTGCTGGTAGCTGGGTGGGGGTTGGCCAGAGAGGTTGGCTTCGGATGGCTTAGACATCTTGGCATTAGTGGAGCGTCGTAGGAAGGTGGTCCGGCCTGCTAGTCCTACACCCCCAGGCGGGGCACCGCCAGACCCCTGTTTCTGGGGCATGCTGGCCTGACCCGGGTATATCCTCCCTGCTGAGAGACACCACATGCACAACAACACACACTGGGAGTTAGCCTGGGTACATAGAAGTAAAATGATTATAGATAGAATTGTCCTGCAAAACCACCTTGTTCATTAAAATTGTAGTCAGCAGTAAATGGCTTACCCAAGGTACCATGGTTGTCCTGGTAGACATGCCTCAATATCTGAAAGAGACAAAAACATCACAATCAATGGTCCTGTTATAACAGTTGACCAATACCATATGCTGCTTTAGGATACTTTCACATGTAATGTATCCATCCCACCATAATAAATGCCTAACATGAAGTCAAACTGAAGCAATGGTCGTGTTGAGCATGGAATGGGGCCACAGACTGTTGGCTGACTCCATTACTACTGTACTGCAGTAGGCCTATGTGATCTCAGGCCAGTGAGCCATGTCACATATTCAATATACAGGTGTTCAGCTCAAGGAATAGACCCAGTGACCTGAGAGCTAATGTGTGCTGTTGATACATGATGGTGACTGTGCTGTTCATTGATTCCTGTGCCCTTGAGTGACACAGACGTCAACCACACGCTGTACTGTACTGTACCATACTGTATTGTACTGTAGCACTTTGAATACAGGAGAAGGATGGCATTGCCCTTGGAAATTGAACGGTTGGTGGGGAGAGCTGATCCTAGAACTGTGCCTATAGATAAGATCTACCTGATATAACAAGCCAGGTGGAAGAGGTGACCCAACCAGAGGCATATCAATGGCTGGTACATCCAACTATCTTCCATGATTGATTTCTCTGCTGTGTGTGTTTCAGTGGGGACTGGCTGACAGGATGAAACCAAATCATCATGGATTGTATGCCTGCTCTGACCTGGAGGAGAGATGCTCCATTACCCCATCCTTCAAAGTTTGGATTTAGTCTGAAATGTTCTATCCTCTTATTTCCATTCACTTTGACAACTGCTTTATCTACATTCTTCCTTTCCTCTACCCTCTTTTTCCCTCTTCTGCTGTACCTGTCATCCATCCGTCATTGCCTCTCGCTACCCCATTAATCCCTTCTACTTCTTACAACCATTATTACAACCTCTTGATGTACTACTACTATTCAGGCCGTATCACAACCGGCCGTGATTGGGAGTCCCTTAGCACGGCGCACAATTGGCCCAGCGTCGTCAGGGTCTGGCCGGTGTAGGCAGACATTGTAAACAAGGATTTGCTCTTAACTGACTTTCCTAGTTAAATAAAGGTAAAATATATACCCATATCTACTCTGTTCCCTAGCCCATATTTCCCCATAGGGAAGGTAACGGATTAATGGGGGGTAGCCAGTCATCCATCACCTCCCTCGCTTATCCCTCCCTCTCTCTCTATCCCCTTTTCTGCATCCTATTTCCACTCCATCCAATCCTCCTCCACAGCCGTCCAAGCCAGTCCACCCCCTCACACTCCTAACCCCCTAACCCCTGTGCTCTCCTCTTAGCATTTAGACACAGAAGACGTTCCCATCATGCTCTCTGAGCCCTATGTCATGCCATATCTGTTGAAGCAGCACAGCTGCCCTCGGACAAACACACTGCCCTACACACGCACATGCGCTGTACAAGCGCACACACACTCAGATTGCCAGGCAGGCTGCACCTCCCAGACCAACCGACAACCTTACAGTGTCTAGGTCCCTGGGTCTGGATGGAATGCAGGGTATACAGCCTCCTTCATTTATGCTAGAGGCCTTCTAACAACCAGGCTACTGAGTCACGGAACCCCTCAGCCACATAACTGTCTGTGATTGGCTGTTCAAGCTCAGTGGGACAGATTATGGAGAATTAGGTAAAGACTAGAAGTTCTGGGTTTTCTGGTTCTCAGCATTCATTGCTTCAACATAACTGGTCCCTTCTTCCAGGCTGGATGGTTAGTGTTGTATGGTTGGGGATGTTAAGGAATCAAGTTCACAATCAGTGTGTTTCTTTTTCCATTTGTTACACTTTATTATGTCTTTATCATAAAGAGCTATTGCCTCATATACAGCATGTCACAGGATGTTACAGTGTGCATCATTTGATAGAACACCCTATGGGCCAACTGTGGCCCACTTACTATTGCAGCAAATCAACTCTTGGTTGTATACTTTTTTTCACAATTTCTCATTCAACTACCTATTTAACTATTTACCATATATAGTATATGTGATTTACAGAATGCACGTGTCAGTTTGAATTACACAGATATTTCTCAGGTTAGAATGGCAAGGTATATCTCAGATTTAAATGGCAGATCGTGTAGGTAGGATTGGCACAGATCTATGGCAGGTATGAATGGCACATATTGAGATCTCCAGTGTATGTCAGGGTCTAGATAGTGCCATCAAGGGGGTAGGGCAGGAGCCTGGGATGGACCATGAGCCTCTGCTCCCCCGGCAGTACCTGGCTTCCTGGGTTTATGGGGGCCAGGATGATGTAGTTATCTCCGTTGGACGCCTTCACTCTAGTCCCCTTCAGCGTGGCTGTGTGGCTCTGGCTATGGGTCTGGCTCCTGGCTTTACCATCCACCTCCTCCGTCCCCCCTCCTACGCACCTCCTCTCCCCCCACGGCCCCCCTACTCCTCCTACCCCTCCCCCACCGCCCCCCTCAGAGCTGTTGACCAGCACCCGGCGGCTGGTCCTGTGGTGGGCAGGGAGGGGGGGCACGGCCGGGGGGATCTTGTCACGGTCTAGCCGGTCCTTGGACCTGTCCCTCCGCCTGGTGGGGGGTGAGGGGGTGTCGTAGTTGGGCTTGTAGGAGGGCCGGTGAATGAGGCCCTCAAAACTGGGCTTAGCGGCCGGCCCGGTTCGCCACACCACCACTGTGATCTCATTGGAACTGTTTCTGTAGAGGGAGGGAGAGAGGGAATGTGACAACTAGTCAGGAAGAGTGAAAAGGTAAGCTTATCGCCGTTAAAGGACGTGAGCAAAGAGGCCACGGGGCAGAGTGTCTATATAGGAATTGCTGTGCATAGATAATCTTTAAAAATGTACATGTGGAGCTCTATAAGTGTTGACGATAGTTATCCCTGTCAAAGTTGGTTTAGTCCATTATTTCCTCTGTGTCTCCCTGCCTGTAGTACCTGATGGCATGAGCGAGCTCCACACATTTCCACTGTTCTACAGGCTGACCATTGAGCTGCAGCACAGTGTCCAACTGCTGCAGACCTGCCTGATCCGCCGGACCACCTGAAGACAGGAGAGAGGTCAGTAGAGGTCCACACACACACACACACACACACACAGATATCGCACAAATACTCACACACACACAACTCTCTGACCACTTCAGGAGAACAGATGGGGCAAGAGATCACAAACACACACAAAGTTACACAAGCAAGCTTCTATCCACTCATTTATATACAAACCTGATATGCTTGACCACCTCAGGACAGTAGGGGGCAAGACTGGTATACAGACACCCACACATCTAGAACAACACACACACACACAGGAAGGAAAAAACACACAGACACACAATCACAAACACACAGACACAGACACACACATCAACACACTGACAGCAGGGAGAGGAGAACCTTGCCTGGATCGACGGCCTGTACCCTCACTGGAGAGTCAGAGCAGATGGTGAAGCCATAGCCGTCCTTTCCTCGAAGGATGGTCACCTAAAGACACAGAGACATCAAATCACCATATGTAAAGACATTATTAAATTATTACATGACTATGTACTGTATGTCCATGGAGTGAAAAGCAAATATTATTTTCGAAAAGCCATCTACAGCCAAATAGGAGCAGTTAGACCAACATGTGAGCATTTTGCCTACAGATTAGAGCGGGGTTCTCTCTCTGACCAGCAGCTGAGTGTGTGTGGATGGAAAGTGTGTGGATGCCAGCCACACAGACTAGCACCTTGGCCCTCATCAAAGGAGATGGGCGCTTTGGTGTGGTTCTGACGCCAACTGTGGACAACAGCATCCGCACAGAGTAGGAGCGCAAGCGCACACACACGTGCACACACACACACACACACATACACACACACGCGCGCGCACGATGCCCAAAAACTGACTGTAAGAATTCCAGGAATAATGCCAGTGTGTGTGCCAAAATCAACAGTGCTCCGCTCCATAAGAATGTTTCCATCTCATCTGCTGACAATAGGGCCTGAAATGAAGCTCAGTAAAAGTCTGTCTGAACACACAAACACAGTACGATGTTAATCCAAGACTCTTATCTAAAGTCAGTTTTATGTCTCCCCTTTATAGTTCAGATCAGGATGGTAATAGGGTATACTGATCCTAAATCTGTGTCTGTGGTTAACCTCTGAGCGTGTCTAAGAGACTGGCATCAAGATGCATAAGCGTATTAACTTGTTGACCTTTGATAACTACAGTACAACCCTAAGTAGCAAACGTTGGCTTGAATAAAGATTTTAGGCAAAATTCCTAGAATTCCTTGACGGATTTGCCTACAGGATTTACCATCTGTAATCCAGTGACCAACTTGAACATTGAACCTATTAAGGATTAGTCCCTTTTTTTCAATTTTCGCCTAAAATGACTGTCTGTAGCTCAGGCCCTGAAGCAAGGATGTGCATATTCTTGGTACCATCTGTAAGGAAAAACTTTGAAGTTTATGGAAATGTGAAAGGAATGTAGTAGAATATAACACAATAGATCTAGTACAATATAATACAAAGAAAAAACCAAACGTTCTTTTGTATTTTCTTTGTACCATCATTTTGAAATGCAAGAGAAAGGCCATAATGTATTATTTTTCCAGCCCAGGTGCAATTTAGATTTTGGCCACTAGATGGCAGCAGTGTATGTGCAAAGTTTTAGACTGATCCAATGAACCATTGCATTTCTGTTCAAAATGTTGTATCAAGACTGCCCAAATGTGCCTAATTGGTTTATTAATAACTTTTCATGTTCAAAATTGTGCACTCTCCTCAAACAATAGCATTTCCTTCTTTCACTGTAATAGCTACTGTAAATTGGACAGTGCAGTTAGATTAACAAGAATTTAAGCTTTCTGACAATATCAGATATGTCTATGTCCTGGGAAATGTTCTTGTTACTTACAACCTCATGCTAATCGCATTAGCCTATGTTAGCTCAACCGTCCCGTGGAAGGGACACCGATCCCAAAGAATTAACATGAACTGTTAAACCTCTTGATGACCATTATTGCAAGGCCATATACAATCCCTATGTACAGTACCAGTCAAAAGTTTGGACACACCTACTCATTCAAGGGTTTTACTTTATTTGACTATTTTCTACATTGTAGACATCAAAACTATGAAATAACACACATGGAATAATGCAGTAACCAAAAAAGAGTTAAACAAGTCAAAGTATGTTTAGGGGAGGTATACAGAAGATAGCCCGATTTGGTAAAAGACCAAGTCCATTTTATGGCAAGAACAGCTCAAATAAGCAAAGAGAAACAACAGTCCATCATTACTTTAAGACATGAAGGACAGTCAATCTGGAACATTTCAAAAACGTTTAACGTTTTTTTCAAAAACCATCAAGGGTTATGATGAAACGTGCTCTCATGGGGACCGCCACAGGAAAAGAAGACCCAGGGTTACCTCTGCTGCAGAGGATAAGTTCATTAGAGTTAACTGCACCTCAGATTGCAGCCCAAATAAATGCTTCACAGAGTTCAAGTAAGAGACACATCTCAACATCAACTGTTCAGAGGAGACTGCATGAATCAAGCAGTCATGGACAAATTGCTGCAAAGAAACCACTACTAAAGGACACCAATAATAAGCCAAGAAACACGAGCAATGGACATTAGACCGGTGGAAATCTGTCTTTTGGTCTGATGAGCCAAATTTGAGATTTTTGATCCAACCGCTATGTCTTTGTGAGACACAGAGTAGGTGAAGGGAAGATCTCTGCATGTGTGATTCCCACCATGAAGCAAGGAGGTGGAGGTGTGATGCTTTGCTGGTGACACTGTCTGTGATTTATTTAGAATTCAAGGCATATTTAACCAGAATGTCTTCCACAGCATTCTGCAATGGCCCAAAACACACCTCTAGGCTGCGTAAGGGCTATTTAACCAAGAGGGAGAGTGATGGTGCTGCATCAGATCCACTGCATCCACAATCACCCGACTTCAACCCAATTGAGATCGTTTGGGATGAGTTGGACCGCAGAGTGAAGGAAAAGCAGCCAACAAGTGCTCAGCATATGTGGGAACTACTTCAAGACCGTTGGAAAATAATTCCTCGTGAAGCTGTTTGAGAGAATGCCAAGAGTGTGCAAAGCTGTCATCAAGGCAAAGGGTGATTTGTTTAACACTTTTTTGGTTACTACATGATTCCATATGTGTTATTTCATAGTTTTAATGTCTACAATGTAGAAAATAGTAAAAAATAAAGACAAAACCCTTGAATGAGTAGGTGTGTCCAAACTTTTCACTGGCACAGTATGTCCAATAATTATGCATTATGTTCGCTCACATACTGTAAATGTCATGATCACTAATTATAGTGTTTTGGAAGGGCTTGGCACCTGAAATGGATGAAGACAATTAAGTAAAGGATAAATCAAATTGGTGCATAAAGTTTGATTAATCTGATTCACTCTTGATATGCTGTGAGCTGACAGTTTGGCATATTACACTGTGATTGATGGACACACACTGAGAACAAAGAGTCACAGTCCATAATCACTGGTGACATACGGTATGTCACCCCTAACATCATGTCACCGCCCCCACCACCATGGTGACAGCTAGGTTGACCTCCTCCCACTGCTGACTGACTGACTGATTGGCTGTACACGTTATGTAAATTATGACATTTCTCAGAATCCTCCAAATTGGACATACTTTCCACTCATTAAAATACATGATAATCTTGATAGTCTTTTAAAATGCTTGATAGATTATAATCTTGATAGTCTTTTAAAATGTTTGATAGATGATAATCTTGATAGTCTTTTCAAATGTTTGATAGATGATAATCTTGACAGTTTTAAAATGTTTAGTAAATTATAATCTTGGCTAATGACCAGAGACAACATCACAA